>NC_052348.1:9614922-9659922 GCF_016432855.1 Salvelinus namaycush
TCTCTTTCCCTACTTCCCTCTCTCAACATCGCTCTCTCTTTCTCTCTCTGCATATCACCTAGCTCTCTCTTTCTCTCCCTCTCTCTCCCTACTTCCCTCTCTCAACATCGCTCTCTCTTTCTCTCTCTGCATATCACCTAGCTCTCTCTTTCTCTCCCTCTCTCTCCCTACTTCCCTCTCTCAACATCGCTCTCTCTATCTCTCTCTGCATATCACCTAGCTCTCTCTTTCTCTCCCTCTCTCTCCCTACTTCCCTCTCTCAACATCTCTCTCTCTCTCTCTCTCTCATACCGCCTATCTCTCCATAAACACCATTATGCCTTTCACACTCAATCTGTCCACTGCTGCTCCGAGCCAATCAACTGATCCCTCCTCTGCTCCGAGCCAATCAACTGATCCCTCCTCTGCTCCGAGCCAATCAACTGGAAGATACATGTGGCAATAAGAACAGCCAGGCATTCATTCTACAGGGAATGGCATTAAGTAAAGGCCACAGAATGGGAGATATCAAAATGAATAAGCCTCGGTCTATAATAATATCTTAAGACACACTGTAGAATATTCTAGAAGGACATCACAAAGCAAATATAGGCCCATGACTATTACAAGGTGTAAACCACAATCTACTGTAGGATATGTGTCTGTCAAATGTGTGAGATCTCCCACACTAGACAACCTCTGTAAAGCTGTGACCATTCAAGGACACACCCCCAGCTTTATCAAAGTGTTTGACATCGAGATTAAAACCACAGTGAACACACAGAGAAAAATGTTCCCGCAAAACCAACACAGTCAATTCCAGGGGATTTGGAACCATTGTTTGATCACACTTTTGGGGGGGAATGGAACAAGCAGTGGGCTTTAAAACTAATTCCCATATGGTCGTGCATAGACAACATTTTCTGTTTTAGGAAAGTCACTCCTAAATGTATTTTAAAAGACAAAAAAAGTGTGTTTATAATCAAACTTAAGGGTCATATCCTTCCAATGATTTCCCCTCCCTTACCTCGTATCTAGCCTAAACGCCCAAAACTACCATCAAATTCATAGAAATTGTTGGATTTTTTTGTTGTTGCAATTTTGTTGTTCAAATGGACTTTGAGACAATATATAAAATTACTTGGGTCTGTACCAAAAACCATACAGGTCTCCCAGTGGTATAATATAATAACACATGGTTGGGGAAGGTGTATTTTTCATATTTTCCATCTGAATTGGTGGGATAAGGAGGTATGGTTATGAAAAATACACCTTCCCCAACCATGTGTTATTATAGTATACCACTGTCCAACATTTCAAGTTTAACTGAAACACACATGTAGCCTAGCTACCAGAGTTAGCCTAGCTGAGAGGTGGCCTAGCTACCAGAGTTAGCCTAGCTGAGAGGTGGCCTAGCTACCAGAGTTAGCCTAGCTGAGAGGTGGCCTAGGTACCAGAGTTAGCCTAGCTGAGAGGTGGCCTAGCTGCCAGAGTTAGCCTAGCTGAGAGGTGGCCTAGCTACCAGAGTTAGCCTAGCTGAGAGGTGGCCTAGCTGCCAGAGTTAGCCTAGCTGAGAGGTGGCCTAGCTGCCAGAGTTGATTTTTTCATTTCCCCTCTCCACCTCTTTCCTTACCACTCGTTCTCATTAAGACGATGGAAAACTTGAGGAGCGGATGGGTCGATGTTTTCATTTTTCAAGTGCTTGTAGCCATTAGACGGCCGCAAATCATCCATCAGGCAAATGTGTTTCTGGTTAGGGCCTGTCAATTTAACAAGTAGCGAGGCTCAATATGCAAGATGTATTACACTCCATTTCAATAACCTTCATTATTTCTTTCAAGTGTCGTTCGTTTCGTTTTCTATTTCCCTTCTTATCCACACACACACACACATCCTCTTTCACCGACAGCAGCAGAATCTCCTTGCCAAACTCACTACTTGAGAGGCACACCACTCCGAGCCAGGTGACATTTGATTTGCCTATGATCAATCAGAAGCAAAGCCTCATTCCCATTTCAAAACCATTGACCACAGACATAAAATGATACCTGCGTGCCAATCCACCCCATCTAGACTTGTGGAAGAGTGCAATTCTATATCTTCGTGGTGCTGCAGAAAATTCTAAACGGATAAAATGTGTGGGATGTTGAATTCCAACTGAAAGTGCCCATAAACTGAAGTTAAACACACGTAAATGAAAGCTCTCCAAAAATGGCTCCCATTGCCATTAACAAACCCGGGCTCATGTGAACCCATATAAACAGTTCTGGAGTTCTCTCAGTCATAATAGCGATAATAAATGACTGCAGACTACAAATTGTAAAAGACTGCAACAGAGATCAAAACAGTATGCATGCAGTAGGCCTATTTTATATATATAAATATATATAAATCTTTTTTTATACAAACTGATTCATTCATTTAATCCATGCACTCTCCAAAACAGCTGAGCAAAATAATTGAAATGTAGCCTAACCACACAAATCTAGTCAAAACACATTTGCGAAATGAATCTGTTCAACACCATTTTCTCTGTAATTGCTAAAAAAAACAACCCAATCCGAGAAGATATATAAACAACGTATTCTCAACGAGAGCAAAGGATCACATCCTTCTCCCTAGTTCCCAAATGGCACCCTAGTACCTATATACAGTAGTGCACTCCTGTGGGCCCTACAGTGAAAAGTAGTGCTCTACATAGGGAATAGGGTGCCATTTGGGACACGTGCTCTAATTACACCCGCCGTGATCACTTTGGCTCAACTGTAGTGGTCGGTCGTTATAACAACAACATGGAAGGAGCACTTGAGGAAACATGTAGGGCTTGGAATTGTCAGGGATCTCACGGTACAATACTATCGGAATACTTCGACGCCAATACGATATTTATTACCATTCGCTGTTTCAAACGTATTGCTCACTATATGTCTGCTGCAGAGAGACAAGAGAGACCATGAGAAAATGAGTTTTCATCAGTCAGGGAAATAAAAGTGCTGAAAACATGTTGGTTCACTATTTACCGTAAAAAGAAGATGGAGAACAAGTCATGAAGGAAAAATACTGTAATTTTGGTGCAGGTACAGCCGACTACCGCAAAAATAAAATTGCAATATTGCAAAAACGATACAATATATTATTTTCCAATATGTAACTGTATCCCCATCACTAGAAACATGTAGTCTGGATAGTGGATAGGTTCCCTGTGTGTGTGTGTGTGTGTGTATGTGGGGGTTTGACTGTGTCTGTGTGCGTGTGTGCACGTGAGAAAGAGAGGGGGGAAATCCCCCCAGTCTGTTGTCGCTTTAATGAACATATCTGTCCCTGGCTGGCTGGCTGGCTGGCGGGCTCGGCTTTAAGCGGTTACATACACATACACTCAGTCTACTCATTCTGGTCACAAAGCTGGACTTTGTGGGAATGTTGATCTCTCTCCAAAAAGAGAGGGTGGGTTAGTCTCAGCTCCGGCCCTGGCTCTCACTGAACTGAGTGGCTGTATCAGACCCAGGCTCAGCCACAAAGAAAAGAGAAGAATGATAACTTGATCCAAACAAGAGAAACAAGTCTACTTCACCGTTCTGTGAACTACCCCCCCCCCGACCGTAAGAACGCCATGGGGGGAAACGCGGTTCATATTTGTGTTCATGACCAACCGGTTCTTTACTGCAGCGGTCATAAGACTTGAAGGAGGAAAACACAGCACAGAAGAAAGCACACAGGTCAAACATATCTCTGCTGTGAAAAGAAAAGCTAGAGTTCAGAGAGATTAGAATCAGGCATAAACAAGAGAAGCTACGCTTCAAAGCTTCATGTCTCCACAAGACTACTGAAAGGGAAATCGCGATTTTCAATTACTGAATGTCAGAGGAATTTCTCGGGCCTATTTCTAAATACGCTATTATTGTCAATTCTTCTAGCCTACCTGAACACATTCAAATCAATAACACCATATATCAAAGAACATGCAGGGTATCTGGCGTCTGAAACTAAGACATTACATTCAAATTACAGAGAGTATAATCACTTCATTACCTTCAAGCTGAGCCTCTTGTCCAAAGCGTTTTTTAATCAGTCACTCACAGATAGCTTTTTCATATACAGTATTGACATGACTGTAGGCTACTTATATTCAGTACAGTACTCTTGTGACTGTACACATATTGCTCAGCAGGGTTCCTCTGTGAACGAGCAGCGCCCACATTTTAAACAGGTAAGGCAGAATAGGGGCTAGGTCACATGGTGTTGAGCTGACCTATCCTACACGCCTGACGGAACAGCAGCCAATCTGAAATGGTTACGTGGGAGCATGGTAAGCAAATGGAGCAGGGCGGTGTGAGGAAAGCACAGTTAAAATACTGTGCTATGAGGAAACATCCGTCACGAAAATACATTGAGAGGTCTAAAAAGCCATACTAGCGAAGCCATACCAGCTCCTTAGAACACAGACAAAGCTGACAAAGAAACATCACTTCAACCATAACACAAAAAACAAAGAAATTCCTTTACATTTTTCAATTATTATTATGATTATTATGATTATGATTATGATTTATCTTACTGTACATCTCAGACACTTGGGAGAGATACACCACTAGATCTTTCAGTAAAGGATGTACATGTCGTACATCTTTAACCATTGGGATTTATAAATGCAACAGCTGGGGAATGGTACATGTTCTGCTTGACGCTGGAGGGTCAATTAACAATGGCAGAACTCGCGCTCTCACACGGATGATACTCATGAACGCACACACAACCAGGAGACCAGACCGGTGTGTTGGCCCATTTGGCAGCCACAACTCATCACCAACCCTGAAGCAACAGAGCAGCGGAGGGACACAAACACACACACACACACACAGTGGAGCGACACACACACACACACACACACACACACACACACACACACACACACACACACACACACACACACACACACACACACACACACACACACACACACACACACACACAGTGGAGAAACACACATACACAGTGGAGCGACACACACACACACACACACACACACACACACACACACACACACACACACACACACACACACACACACACACACACACACACACAGTGGAGCAACACACACACACACACACACACACACACACACAGTGGAGCGACACACACGCACACAGTGGAGCGATACACACACACACACACACACACACACACACACACACACACACACACACACACACACACACACACACACACACACACACACACACACACACACACACACACACACAGTGGAGCGACACACACACAAAATGAAGCGACACACACACACACACACAGTGGAGCGACACACAAACACACACACACAGTGGAGCGACACACACACACACACAGTGGAGCGACACACACACACACACACAGTGGAGCGACACACAATGCATACAATGTTTAAAGGCATACATCATCTCTCCCCAGCTGGAGGAAGTGTGGGGAGCCGGAGGTGAGAAGTGTGGGGAGCCGGAGGTGAGAAGTGTGGGGAGCCGGAGGTGAGACGTGTGGGGAGCCGGAGGTGAGACGTGTGGGGAGCCGGAGGTGAAACGTGTGGGGAGCCGGAGGTGAGACGTGTGGGGAGCCGGAGGTGAGACGTGTGGGGAGCCGGAGGTGAGACGTGTGGGGAGCCGGAGGTGAGACGTGTGGAGAGCCGGAGGTGAGACGTGTGGAGAGCCGGAGGTGAGACGTGTGGGGAGCCGGAGGTGAGACGTGTGGGGAGCCGGAGGTGAGACGTGTGGAGAGCCGGAGGTGAGACGTGTGGAGAGCCGGAGGTGAGACGTGTGGAGAGTCGGAGGTGAGACGTGTGGTGAGCCGGAGGTGAGACGTGTGGTGAGCCGGAGGTGAGACGTGTGGAGAGCCGGAGGTGAGACATGTGGAGAGCCGGAGGTGAGACGTGACTTGTGTGGAGGAAGGAAAGTGGGAAAGGTTCAGGACAAATGATCCAGGGGTCGGATTCGGGCTCCATCCTGCCCCCACTGGCGTACAGACACACACTCACGCACACACACACACTTCATTACATCCCCATCACAGCAAGTAACTGGCATAGACCGCTCACTGCCGAGGGTCAATGTCTCAACTCCAATTGAGCGTTCCTTTAATGTGTGTCAATATGGTCATTGGCTGTAGGTACGTGGATGGTCCACTGACATAATATGTCAATACGTAGTGTCTTAAGAGCTGTATAGCATGTCTAATATTCTGTTACAGGTTTTTCATCAATGAGTTTGTATTGAAAAAGTGATTCATGAAATTGAGTTTCTAAATATTTTTTAAGCAGGTTGTTACCTGAAAATAGCATTTCGCAACACTTTGTTAGCATAAAAGTAAGCACCAAAACAGGCCTTCTGCAAGGGAGAGCCAGGATGTTGTGTTCCAAACACCATCAAATTCAGGGACAGAGTGAGCGGGACTGAGCATTGTCGAGCCAACGGAAAGAGTACATATTTTATTTTTGTTTTCACACCAAACACACTTTCACACCTCCAGATCTCTACTCATTGTCAGTTCACAGACCACATTTTCATTTCACATCAAACCATATGGTTCCATCTAACACAAGAGATTCGGCAAACATCTGGAAGAAACGTATATTTTGAACCATATTTTACACATTCAAATTCTCCTCAAACTATCTTTGTCCAACAGTGAAACAACCAGTTTACAGTGATCCTACATGTACCAGAGATGGCAACAACAACAAAGAAATCCATCATAATTTTAGACGCTGACATAATGCCATCAAAGCCTGTAGTGCCTGGAAAGGGAGGAGCCCATGAATATTTTAGTGAGGTTCATAGGGAAAGACAATTGGCTGATGTTAGGAAGGGCAAATACATCTGAAGGCAGTTGGAGTTCGACACGGGGAAAAACGAGAGAGCCAATAAAACCACTCGAAGCTTAAATAGTGTGTGTGTGTGTGTGTGTGTGTGTGTGTGTGTGTGTGTGTGTGTGTGTGTGTGTGTGTGTGTGTGTGTGTGTGTGTGTGTGTGTGTGAATCCCTTTGAAGTACTCTGCACCTTCACCTTCTATAAAGAGAGGTGGAGAGAAAGAGAACATGTTTTTAAAAAGGGAAAATAAAATAGAAAACATACAAAGGGTCTGGGTGTTTGTGTGTGTGTGTGTGTGTGTGTGTGTGTGTGTGTGTGTGTGTGTGTGTGTGTGTGTGTGTGTGTGTGTGTGTGTGTGTATCGCGTGTGCATCATTACAGGGACACGCAGAGGGGTTTCCACTCTAATAAGACATTGACTCTCTGCAGTGCTGTTCATTGCATCAGCAGCCATCGGACTGGCAACAGAGCAATACATAAATGCATCAATACAGCCTGAGTGTTTTAGCAGGTGTATTGGGGAGTGTGTGTGTGTGTGTGTGTGTGTGTGGGGGGGGGGGGGGTTCACTGGGCCAGAATAACATCCCCACACACAGCTGCCTTTCATTAAGGTTCACATGCTGCTATCATAACAAATCGCCTCCCTCGAAAAGTGAGAGGGAGGGAGGGTGGGGATGTGTCGGAGAGTTTTTGTGTGTGGGGGGGGAGGAAGTGTTTGTGTGTGTGTTTGTGGGGGGGGGGGGTGCGCATGTGTGTGTGTGTATTAAATAAATCACAAACATTCACCTTTCCCCTCTCCAATCTCTCCCTGTGATATGTTGTGATTGACAAAGTCCCAGACAGACAGAGGAGCTGTCCTCCCTTTCCCTTTCCTCGTCCCACCACGCCACCACTTCACAAGTGCACTCAACTCAGTGAGCTGGGAGCTGCTCGGGAGCTTGGTTGGGGCCGGTGTGCACTGTGCACTGCTTGCCCGTGGCGGAAGGGAGCCTCTCCTCTATCCCCATCTCCTCCTCCCTCTCTCCCCTCCTCCTCACCCCCGACCCTCCCCCGATTCAGCATGGCTGGGCTGCAATGAGCCCTGCTCCAATGAAACACGCTATTCCAGGCAGAGTGTGGTGCTTGGTGCTGCCGCTCCTCTCCTCTGCTGCACTGCTCACGCACCACACTTAACAAGCTGCTGGTGAATCAGCCTTGTGCATGCCCTTGGTGGCTATTCCCTTACTCCCTTCTCTTGTATACATCTGTCGCTCTACCTTGGCCTCGCTTCAGTTTTTCATGGTTGCTATACCATTGCCACCGTCTGTCTAAGGAGAGGAGGCCCCCTCTTCTACAGGCCTCTACGTCTCTCTCTTGCCCTATCGTTTGGCAAGCCTCTGAGGTGAAGTACTGGGTCTTCTGTTCAAACCGCATTGATCTGATAGTATTAATGAAGCGTAGGCACATTTGACAGAATTAACACTTCATTATGTCACTGAAAAATGAATTAGAGGCTCTATTTACACAGAATGAACCATCTGGTGCACACAGGGAAGTAACGCCGACTCCTGAATAAGAACACACACTGTTGATGTGATCAGAATGACAAGTGGCGACCGTCTTTCAACCGGTCACACCTGGGCATGGATTTAGAGTGAGGATCACGCCGGCCAAACGGCACTTTATTAACATCATTATAGTAACAAATGATGCCTTCTCTCCTTCCAAAGTAGCCCGCACCACCGCCACCAAAGGCCCTGTCATGAGGGTTTAAAAACAATCACTGGCTACGTATGAGTAACAAATGAAACCTCAGATCTCCAAAGTGAACCCATCAATCATCTGAGAGTTAATGTGAAGTAATAAAATCAGATTTTTTGGACATGGGAGACCGACGTGCCCTAGTGCACCAAACTATGTCAGAAATGTATTACGACTGCACTTCAAATGAATTTGACCCGCCCACCCCACCTCACCCCGCTCCACCCCACCTCACCCAACCTCACCCTGCTCCACCCCACCCCGCTCCACCCCACCTCACCCAACCTCACCCTGCTCCACCCCACCCCACCCCACCCCACCTCACCCCGCTCCACCCCACCTCACCCAACCTCACCCTGCTCCACCCCACCTCACCCCGCTCCACCCCACCTCACCCAACCTCACCCTGCTCCACCCCACCCCGCTCCACCCCACCTCACCCAACCTCACCCTGCTCCACCCCACCCCACCCCACCTCACCCAACCTCACCCTGCTCCACCCCACCCCACCTCACCCCGTTCCACCCCACCTCACCCGCTCCACCCCACCTCACCCCGTTCCACCCCACCTCACCCCGTTCCACCCCACCTCACCCAACCTCACCCTGCTCCACCCCACCCCACCCCACCTCACCCCGTTCCACCCCACCTCACCAGCTCCACCCCATCTCACCCAACCTCACCCTGCTCCACCCCACCCCACCTCACCCCGTTCCACCCCACCTCACCCGCTCCACCCCATCTCACCCAACCTCACCCTGCTCCACCCCACCCCACCTCACCCCGTTCCACCCCACCTCACCCTGCTCCACCCCACCTCACCCGCTCCACCCCATCTCACCCAACCTCACCCTGCTCCACCCCACCCCACCCCACCTCACCCCATTCCACCCCACCTCACCCCACCTCACCCCGCTCCACCCCATCTCACCCCGTTCCACCCCACCTCACCCCGCTCCACCCCATCTCACCCAACCTCACCCTGCTCCACCCCACCTCACCCCGTTCCACCCCACCTCACCAGCTCCACCCCATCTCACCCAACCTCACCCTGCTCCACCCCACCTCACCCCGTTCCACCCCACCCCACCTGCTCCACCCCATCTCACCCAACCTCACCCTGCTCCACCCCACCCTACCCCGTTCCACCCCACCTCACTCCGCTCCACCCCACCTCACCCCATCTCACCCCGCTCCACCCTCCACCGACGCGGGAACCATTTGTTTCGCAGCAATAGAAACCTTTGTCTGAATTAGGCCTACTAGGGGCGTTTCATAAAGATAATACCTTCTGCAAAGAAGGTGTGTCAAATACATCATGTTCCGATCCTCACATCTAGACATAAATAATAGAAATGGATTTTAGTTTTTCACAAACTAACTTTTGGTGTTTGCTTATTACCTTCAAAATATTGGTCTTAAAAGTTATTGTTTAGGGCGGGAATTTAAATGCAGCAATTTCCTCGCTAAAAGGCAATTAAATATCTTTCATTATGGTTCTTGATTACCTAGCCTAATCATACAGTTCCCCTTTGCAACAATTTCAGTTATATAATTGAAGGGTCACAGGATCAAATGACATCCAGCAGGCATCTAGAGGACACATAGCAGTAGTGTATGTGGATGCCAGTGCCATACGTTATGTAGGCTGGACGTAGACTGCACTAAACCAAACAGATGCGTTTACACTGTACGACAACCCAGTTGTCTGCCCAACAACAGCCCTGTGCCTGCTCAGAAGACCGGTTGGCTCCCTGTGCCTGCTCAGAAGACCGGTTGGCTCCCTGTGCCTGCTCAGAAGACCGGCTGGCTACAAACCAAAGTATGGCCACACAGAAATTCAAGGTTAGGCTATCTAAAAGAACATAAAACTTCCTCGCACAATCATTTGAAAAATAGAGTAAAATACCACAAAAGATGTACAATACCTGCGTGAAAATGAGAGACAGCTTGAACAGAACAGAGCACATATCTGGCCTCTGTCTCTCTCTCCGAGAAACACACAAGACTGAAGTGTAGTAGTTGAACTGTGTATCAGATCTCTCTATGCAGTGCCAGATTATAGCCTGGTTAAACTCCATACGGCCCAGTCCCTGTTTAAACAAAAGCCTATTTAGGAGGATCCAGGAATCTTTCGTCGGCCTCTATCTTCAGTTTCATTTTTCAGCCGCAATTACAGGACATGAAGATACCTCGGCTCTTTTAACCCACACTGGCTGTCTGCACTATGTCCAGGCTGTTTAGAGGGCACTGGTCTGAACCTACTGGACTCAACCACTATCAATGGTTTATAAAAAGAAATAAAACATTTTTTTATAAGAGTGAAATCTAATTTTACAATGTTTAAAAAAATGAATTATGTTATGTTGAATTATATGAAATGTTTTAATGGAAAATACTAGTGTGTGTGTCTCCCTATTTCTACTATTTTTTTTATTTCACCTTTATTTAACCAGGTAGGCTAGTTGAGAACAAATTCTCATTTGCAACTGCGACCTGGCCAAGATAAAGCGAAGCAGTTCGACACACACAACAACACAGAGTTACACGTGGAATAAACAAACACACAGTCAATCATAAATAAATAATAATACTGACTAAAGGTGGTGTGCTGATTCTGAGAACAAGATGCAACATAACCTTATGCACCTTGTCAATGAAATAATCTACAACTGTAAAGTGACCGTGCTGAGCTTTAAGAAAAACTGAAAACAGTCCCTATGTACTGAAATAACTACAACCTATTTCATAGCGTTACACATTTAAACTGGTGTTACTGACGTTCAATAGTCTCAATTGACTGTCTAATAAATAAATGTTTCACCCCATATCTTAAAATCGCCTAACCTGGGGGTTACATTAAAATGAACGTGAATTACGGAACATTTTATTTCTTCTGTAGGCTAAAGGGACCTCCAGGCTCAGTGCCTCCGGGGAAAAGAAGGGCACAGGGCAAAGAAGTGAGCCAAATCACACACTACACACTCTGCACCATATCTATCTAAGGGACAACGACATGATTCATAGTCCTTTTTTAAATGAATGTGACCTGGAAGCTTTTCAAATATTTTGGTATACCGGTAGCGTATTGTATTATATCGCATTGTTGGCATCCCCGTTGGATAAAGACTAGGGTCTATATTCAACCCGTAACGCTGAAGAGCCGCTTTATAGCGCAATTGAAAATTAAAGGCAATGTTCCCGCGGTCGCAGAGACTGCATTCACGGTAAACGCGGCATATGTTGGCTCAATGTAAATTACTTTTATATGTATATCTGCAATATGTAACGCTTCAACAATACATATTGAATAGAGCCCTAAGACTACTTATATGGGGATACATCTGTCAGGCTACAGCTTTAAGGAGCCAGTGAAGGGACGAAGACAGTCCCTTATAATAAACCAATACACGTTATTGATAACCAACACCGTATGCCCAGAAATGATGACAAACTGAAAGCTTTACAGTGTACTGTTATGTGTTTTGAAAGGTCCCATATAAACCGTAATGATACAGTGTATTAATAATACAATGGAGCAACATATCATGTATTTGTCGCCTTTGTAGAGAAGGAAGACAACGATGTATTATTTTTCCATTTTATACATTTGTCTGATTATCGACCTGTGCGCGTGTCGCCAAAGAGCACCTGATACAAACTAACACTGTCAGAAAAGTTAAAGGACTAAATACATCTACATGAACAACAACAATGGCACTCATAAATGGCAGCAATGTCTCCCAAATTTGCGAAATAGCAACAATGTCAGAGAACTGAATATTTTTTATTTTAAATAACTGACATATAGTTGTGTGGATGGATTAAATACAACATAAAATTACTGTAGGCCTTCAGCTGTACGCAATCAAAAGGCAATTTATATATATATTTTTTTGTGCTTATTTTAAGCACGTGTGCAGATGCCAGGTGAACTATTTTAATGTGTCCAACAATGCGTAATCAAATAACATGCACATATGCCAGTTTATCCTGATCAAAGTAGTTCAGAAGTTTCACAATACACAACAGACATATACGCTACGGACGGTACCTCAAAATATTAAATGGGATATTCCTATGGCACCTTTCATGTCAAACGCTTGTAAAACACGAACGCCGCGTAATTTATCAACAACTCTCACAGGAAGCAAACACTAGCCATACCAACACCCGGCTAATAAATGTGTTTATCATTTGGACAATATTAAAATAAATAAATTACAACAGGACAGTACAGTTTAGGGCCCTACCTGGTGTGGATTTGTCCGATTAGAATCCCATTGTTGTTCAATAGCGGTGTGTCAAAACTTCACCAAACGATGCTCCAACTTCTAGGGAATGCGTCGCTGTTTTCTGAATGGAATAGTCGGTGGTAAAATAAAGGTGCTGGCTAACACAACTCTCACTCCAGCTATTTCAAAACGATAGGATAGTCCCGTAGCTCAATGGAAATATAAAACATACCAATGTCGCCGACGTGGTGTTGACAGGTATTCACTGCCCTGGAACAACAGTGAAGACTGTCTGATCACTCAACAGTAAAGGACAGCGCAGTGAAAGAAGCAGAGGATTCGAGCATGACACCGTCCAGCAGTGACAACCACACATGTGTAACTACTGAGGACCCTACCAACCACAGACGACACAAAACGGGGGGAGATCGAGTTACGATTGTTGTAGCCTATTTGCGCCGAGAGAACCACTGCCTCCGTAAACTTCAGTCTCCTTGACGTGACAAAACGAGCAAAAGAAAGGCACTCTCTCACACTCTTCCGACCGCCAACGGTACAAGCAAGGTGGCTATTTTGTATTTTCAAAATAACGGAGATGTCTCCGGGTCTAGATAGATATTGTTGTCCTGCCCGCGATGGAGCGTCTCCCCCTCGCAGTCAGTTGATGTAAAGACCCAGTGTTCCCCCTGCTGCGTCCAATCAGTATGTATATCTAGCACTATATGGGTAATAATTTAAGGGGCATCCATGAGTTGCGTCGCGGTGTGATAAATGACTCCGCGACGGATATCGAAGCAGATGAAGATGTCTGTGTTGGTAGTGATTAGGCTACACACTCAGATAATGGATTTAGGGCTTCGATTTGGAGAGGATAGTGTATAGGCACAGGCGCAGGGTTATTTGTTTAGTACAGAGCAGCTTGCAGCCTACATCAGTTGTTATGACATGTTAATAAATGCATCATTTTGTTGTTTTATTTTACAGTCACATATTTGTATAAGTAGGTTGCCATAATTAGGCCTGCTTAGAGATGGCAGGGTAAAATTATTTGGAATTCTGTCAAACAAGCAGTACTGTACCATTTGGTGCCAGGTACAGTAATAACCGATTGTGTACTTTTCCCAGCAATATTACAAGATGAAACTAAGGACAAACAGAGCATAATATTTGAACATATATTGCAGCCAGCCACCCCACTAGAAAGTAAAAATAATGACTATAACCTGACATTTTTTCTATTCCTGCCAACATGCAGATGCAGCCCATGGTTGCACATGTCCTTTTGCTTTGACTTTGACGTCAATGTTAATAGTCACATGTCAGGAGGTCATGTCTGGGTCAAACAGTTGACTAAAACTGAAAATATGCACACATTTTACAGTCTTTGACATACACTAAGTGTACAAAACATTAGGAACACCTGCTCTTTCCATGACAGACTGACCAGGTGAATCCAGGTGAAAGCTATGATCCCTTATTGATGTCACTTGTTAAATCCACTTCAATCAGTGTAGATAAAGGGGAGGAGAGGTTAAAGAAGGATGTTTAAGCCTTGAGACATGGATTGTGTATGTGTGCCATTGGGGCTCTCAGTGCAAGAGGCGTCACTACAGTACCTGGTTCGAATCCTGGCTGCATCACATCCGGCCGTGTTTGGGAGTCCCTTAGGGCGGCGCACAATTGGCCCAGCGTCATCCAGGTTTGGCCGGTGTAGGCCGTCATTGTAAATAAGAATTTGTTCTTAACTGACTTGCCTAGTTAAATAAAGGTAAAATAAAACATTCAAAGGGTGAATGGGCAACACAAAGGCGTTAAGTGTCATTTGAACGGGGTATGGTAGTAGGTGCCAGGCGCACCGGTTTGAGTGTGTCAAGAACTGCAACACTGCTGGCTTTTACACGCTCAACCGTGTGTATCAAGAATGGTCCACCACCCAAAGGACATCCAGCCAACTTGACACAACCGTGGGAAGCATTGGAGTCAACATGAGCCAGCATCCCTGTGGAATGCTTTCGAAACCTTGTAGAGTCCATGCCCCGATGGAGTGAGGCTGTTCTGAGGGCAAAAGGGGGTGCAACTTAATATTAGGAAAGTGTTCCTAGTGTTTTGTACACTCAGTGTATAAAGCCCACAAATATTTAATAGAGACCAATATTTCTTGCAACTAACCAAACCAAACACACATTCTGAGATGACCAAATATGTCATGGTTTAACCAGCATCGCTCTTTGACCCACTCTCCACAATATAATAATGACCTGGGAAAGATTGGCAAAATATCAGACAGACCGTCCACCTGTTATACCAGTAATATAACTTCTGCCTCTTCTTTTTAACCTTAAAAATCAGTCAGACAAGCTCAAGGGCAGGTTCATCATTTTAATTAGGGTCATGTTAGAGTTGAACAGTTATGTTGCAACTGCTGTTCGGCTTTGCCACTGAGCCCCACCTCTTAGTCCACATACCCGTGTCTGTCTTTTCCTGATTTGAAAAGCATTTGACTGAACCTCATGAAAGTAAAAACCCTGTTGAGACAGACCTACACCCAGACACACCACCTGTTACAAGCCAAGCAAAAGGGATGAACGTTTAACAAGCTTTGCTCTCGTTGCCCTCCTCTGATACCTCACCTCAGACTGAGTGCATGGCCGGTTGCCGGGCGGTTAACAAGTGCAGTAGATAGACGTGCACAGCTCAATATCCCTACTCCCTCCCTGGTTGGGGTTGGGTGGAGTGAAGTGGACGCCGGTGGGAGGGTGGTACTGCCTTGCACCAAAACCAAACGAAGCATGCCATGTGTTTCTGGTTGCCATGGCGGCGTGGTGGAGAGCTAGTGCATGTGAGCGTGGTGCAGTGGTCATGACATGATTTGATTGCAACATCTCAGCCTCTCTCACGTCTCCTTATACGAAACATGGTCTTGCCTTGAAAGGACCCATTTCAGGTTTAAAGGTTTAAACACTGGTTGGATTCAAAGTAATGGCCGGACTGAAAATAGTCCCGCCCTGCAGTGTCGAGGTGATAGGTTAAAAGACAGGACATTATTACGCAAAGAAATTATATAATTTGTTTCAAAAAATTACAACTGGACATTATTCTGTCAAAAAATAACTATTTAGGGAAGCAAGGAATACAAGATGAAGAAGTGTAAGGATCGTACAATATAAAATAGTCGTGAGCCCATACTCAAGTAATTATTTTTGCTCTGAAATATAAAAGTGTTTTCTTTTTGTCTTTCTCTTTATGTATTATTCATTTAGCTGACACTAATCTGAGGGACAAACCCTAAAAAAGGACATGTCTTTGGAAAGCAGGGCATAATGGACATAGCGCTGCTACGGCTGTGTTGCCTACCATGGGGAGAACTGCGCCATAATAGTTAGCATTTTCACAGCAGGCCCACTCAATCTGGAACGTTTGAAGCTAGTTCAATGTTTTTCACATTGACTGGGGATTTAATTCCAAATATCAATGCCCACTTTACCTTTGAAGTCTGTTTTTGTCTGTTTAATGACATACTGAATGAACGATGGAGGGAAACACTATAGCACGGTAATACAAATGCTAACTGCTATTGTGGAATAATTTCACAGCAAAACTAAAAACACCAGTATAACTAGTGGAACTAACGCGGATAGAAAATAAATACTGCAGCACATATCCCAAGATCCACATTAAGGAATTCATATGTAACGTTAATTATTTCAGAATTCTTATGTCAACTTTGTTTATTTTTTTTCGAGGCCAGCTCCAGTATTTCAATTATTGCTCAATTGCTCTGAGAAACCAAACAAATCATATTTAGTCTTTTCAGAGAGCACTCTATTCTCAACAAGTTACCACTATTAAAAGCCATTATCCATAACATTGTTCTCTCCCTGGTCTAAAGCCTCACAATTATGGATATCAATCATTCCGTACACTCCGATATCAATCATTCCGTACACTCTATTCAGAATAAAAGGACACGTCCATCCACTGATTTTAACAGCCTAATCAAAAAAAAGCGCTGTGCAATGCCGGTAAATAGACATAGATGGGCTCTGGCTGAAAGGGGAGATAGATTGATAAATACATAAGTGTGAAAGTAGATAAAAGAACCCCTGGTGTTTGAGATGCGGTCCAATCACACACAAATCATTCATACCAACTGTGAGATAGAAGCAACATCACCATCATCAAAGCACTTCATCTCTCTATCCCCCTCCCTCACCTTGTTCCTCCCTCACTACCACACATTAACACACACACACCTGGGGGGACATTTCTGGTTTTCCAACCAAAAGAATGCAGATTTATTCCCTGTTCCCCATCACCAGAGAATAAGAGATAAGTCAAACTGAGGAACAGACATGCGGACGGACAGAGAGACACACAGTGACATGTGGAAGTGACACGTGTGCCAACACTGATCCCAGAAGCTGTGCCTATGGGGCTGCCCAGATCCAGGGATGGAGCGGAGCTGCCTACAGCTTGGCACAAGACCTCTGGGGCCCCAGACAGGGGCAGAGACACAGCGAGAGGCACGGCTACACGCCTGTCTGTCCTCCTGCACAGAATGGAGTTACTGACCATAGGTCATAGGTCACAGGGCCTTGGCCTGTATTTTCAGGAAGGTAGATCAGATGCACTCACATAAGTAGCCTAAGTATATACATACTGTTACGCACACATGACCAGACAGTAGACACGTGTATAGTGTAGTAGGTAATGGTACAGTATACACAGCTAAATGCACATGACACACACACACACACACACACACACACAGAATGACGGTATATTTGTAGCTGGGAGGCAGTGAGTCTGCTCTGTAACCCCTCCTCCTCTCCTTCCCTCCTGCAGGAGCATCTTTCACATGACTGGTGAAGTGTTAGGACAAGTCAATGTCAACAGCCTGCCTGGGCCTTCTCTCTCTCTCTCTCTCTCTCTCTCTCTCTCTCTCTCTCTCTCTCTCTCTCTCTCTCTCTGTCCATCTATCTTCATCACCTCGCTCTCTTTGCCTCACCCTCAACCCTCCCTATCTATATCTCGCTGCAACCTGATCTCATAGTTTCACTTCGGGATTTGACGTAATTGAATTAACGTCAATTTTTGATTTTGACCCATTAATTCCACGTTGTTACAGGGTTTAAACATAAACAACTGAAAGGGTTAAGTTTAGGTTTGAATTCAGAGTGGTTAAGTTTAGGGCTATGGTTTGGGGAAAGCATAAAACGAAAGCATTTTTAAAAATGCGCTGTCTCCATTTATATAGTGTCATCAAGTACACCTCCTGCTTAAAAGAACATTGTGGACTGCTGTGGTGCAGCTGTCTAAGCAGCGTGCTCTGGCTCTGAGTGTGGTGAGTTTGAGCCCAGTGGTGTCCCATCGTTGTTTTGGTGAGCGCAGAGGGTGGTATGTATTGTTGTTTTGGTGAGCGCAGAGGGTGGTATGTATTGTTGTTTTGGTGAGCGCAGAGGGTGGTATGTATTGTTGTTTTGGTGAGCGCAGAGGGTGGTATGTATTGTTGTTTTGGTGAGAGCAGAGGGTGGTATGTATTGTTGTTTTGGTGAGAGCAGAGGGTGGTATGCATCGTTGTTTTGGTGAGAGCAGAGGGTGGTATGTATTGTTGTTTTGGTGAGAGCAGAGGGTGGTATGTATTGTTGTTTTGGTGAGCGCAGAGGGTGGCATGTATCATTGTTTTGGTGAGAGCAGAGGGTGGTATGTATTGTTGTTTTGGTGAGAGCAGAGGGTGGTATGCATCGTTGTTTTGGTGAGAGCAGAGGGTGGTATGTATTGTTGTTTTGGTGAGAGCAGAGGGTGGTATGTATTGTTGTTTTGGTGAGAGCAGAGGGTGGTATGTATTGTTGTTTTGGTGAGAGTAGAGGGTGGTATGTATTGTTGTTTTGGTGAGCGCAGAGGGTGGCGTGTATCGTTGTTTTGGTGAGCGCAGAGGGTGGCGTGTATCATTGTTTTGGTGAGCGCAGAGGGTGGCGTGTATCGTTGTTTTGGTGAGCGTAGAGGGTGGTATGTATTGTTGTTTTGGTGAGCGCAGAGGGTGGTATGTATCGTTGTTTTGGTGAGCGCAGAGGGTGGCGTGTATTGTTGTTTTGGTGAGAGCAGAGGGTGGCGTGTATCGTTGTTTTGGTGAGAGCAGAGGGTGGCGTGTATCGTTGTTTTGGTGAGAGCAGAGGGTGGTATGTATTGTTGTTTTGGTGAGCGCAGAGGGTGGTATGTATTGTTGTTTTGGTGAGCGCAGAGGGTGGTATGTATTGTTGTTTTGGTGAGCGCAGAGGGTGGTATGTATCGTTGTTTTGGTGAGCGCAGAGGGTGGCATGTATCATTGTTTTGGTGAGAGCAGAGGGTGGTATGTATTGTTGTTTTGGTGAGAGCAGAGGGTGGTATGTATCGTTGTTTTGGTGAGAGCAGAGGACGGCATGTATCGTTGTTTTGGTGAGAGCAGAGGGTGGTATGTATTGTTGTTTTGGTGAGAGCAGAGGGTGGTATGTATTGTTGTTTTGGTGAGCGCAGAGGGTGGTATGTATTGTTGTTTTGGTGAGAGCAGAGGGTGGCATGTATCGTTGTTTTGGTGAGAGCAGAGGGTGGTATGTATTGTTGTTTTGGTGAGCGCAGAGGGTGGTATATATCGTTGTTTTGGTGAGAGCAGAGGGTGGCATGTATCGTTGTTTTGGTGAGAGCAGAGGGTGGTATGTATTGTTGTTTTGGTGAGAGCAGAGGGTGGTATGTATTGTTGTTTTGGTGAGCACAGAGGGTGGCGTGTATCGTTGTTTTGGTGAGCGCAGAGGGTGGCATGTATCGTTGTTTTGGTGAGCGCAGAGGGTGGCGTGTATCGTTGTTTTGGTGAACGTAGAGGGTGGTATGTATTGTTGTTTTGGTGAGCGCAGAGGGTGGCATGTATTGTTGTTTTGGTGAGCGCAGAGGGTGGTATGTATTGTTGTTTTGGTGAGCGCAGAGGGTGGCATGTATTGTTGTTTTGGTGAGCGCAGAGGGTGGTATGTATTGTTGTTTTGGTGAGCGCAGAGGGTGGTATGTATTGTTGTTTTGGTGAGCGCAGAGGGTGGTATGTATTGTTGTTTTGGTGAGAGCAGAGGGTGGTATGTATTGTTGTTTTGGTGAGAGCAGAGGGTGGTATGTATTGTTGTTTTGGTGAGCGCAGAGGGTGGTATGTATTGTTGTTTTGGTGAGAGCAGAGGGTGGTATGTATTGTTGTTTTGGTGAGCGCAGAGGGTGGCATGTATTGTTGTTTTGGTGAGCGCAGAGGGTGGTATGTATTGTTGTTTTGGTGAGTGCAGAGGGTGGTATGTATTGTTGTTTTGGTGAGCGCAGAGGGTGGCATGTATTGTTGTTTTGGTGAGTGCAGAGGGTGGTATGTATTGTTGTTTTGGTGAGCGCAGAGGGTGGCGTGTATCGTTGTTTTGGTGAGCGCAGAGGGTGGCATGTATGGACATCCTCAGGACCTTTTCAAACGTCTGAAATCAACATGCGTTTCTAGTGACCAGGCTGCTCTCTCACCCGCTCTCTCTCCACCGCACCTCTCTCTCTCTCCACCACTCTGCCCATCCCTCTGGGCTTCAGGGTCCCCTCATCTCCAGCCAACTCCCAACTAGGGCACACACACATGCACACGCACAACACACACACACGCATGCACAGGCACACACAAACACACACACACGAACACAGAGCTAGCCAGATGAGCATTTCACACGGCCCATGCACACACTCACGCAGCCCAGATGGAGCGTTGCATATACAGGATAAACACTTTAACATGTACAGTACAGAATATACACCTTAAAGTGTATGTCCTGTACTGTACATGTTAAAGTGTATATCCTGTACTGTACATGTTAATGTAAGACACAACAGGATGTTGCCTTCCAGATAATACTGGAAACACATTTAGAGGTGTACTTTGCTGTACAAGTGCACTCAGAAATTACACCTGAACGTCAACATAGTACCAATTTCACCATTGATATGATCCATACTACTTCTATGCTCTTTACTACACCTCCACACAAATAAGAAAAACAATGACATGGAAAATGTACACCGTCCATCAGCACTATAACCAATGGGTCCACAGCTCTTGTATGTCCAATGGCCTTAAGATAAGCAATGATAGGTGTGTACAGTTGGTTTACTGTAGGACATTATAAACATTGGTACTAGGTGGGCTGTACTGTTGGTTTACTGTAGGACATTATAAACATTGGTACTAGGTGTGTACTGTTGGTTTACTGTAGGACATTATAAACATTGGTACTAGGTGTGCTGTACTGTTGGTTTACTGTAGGACATTATAAACATTGGTACTAGGTGGGCTGTACAGTTGGTTTACTGTAGGACATTATAAACATTGGTACTAGGTGGGCTGTACTGTTGGTTTACTGTAGGACATTATAAACATTGGTACTAGGTGGGCTGTACAGTTGGTTTACTGTAGGACATTATAAACATTGGTACTAGGTGGGCTGTACTGTTGGTTTACTGTAGGACATTATAAACATTGGTACTAGGTGGGCTGTACTGTTGGTTTACTGTAGGACATTATAAACATTGGTACTAGGTGTGTACTGTTGGTTTACTGTAGGACATTATAAACATTGGTACTAGGTGGGCTGTACAGTTGGTTTACTGTAGGACATTATAAACATTGGTACTAGGTGGGCTGTACTGTTGGTTTACTGTAGGACATTATAAACATTGGTACTAGGTGGGCTGTACTGTTGGTTTACTGTAGGACATTATAAACATTGGTACTAGGTGGGCTGTACAGTTGGTTTACTGTAGGACATTATAAACATTGGTACTAGGTGGGCTGTACTGTTGGTTTACTGTAGGACATTATAAACATTGGTACTAGGTGGGCTGTACTGTTGGTTTACTGTAGGACATTATAAACATTGGTACTAGGTGGGCTGTACTGTTGGTTTACTGTAGGACATTATAAACATTGGTACTAGGTGGGCTGTACAGTTGGTTTACTGTAGGACATTATAAACATTGGTACTAGGTGGGCTGTACTGTTGGTTTACTGTAGGACATTATAAACATTGGTACTAGGTGTGTACTGTTGGTTTACTGTAGGACATTATAAACATTGGTACTAGGTGTGGACAGTTGGTTTACTGTAGGACATTATAAACATTGGTACTAGGTGGGCTGTACAGTTGGTTTACTGTAGGACATTATAAACATTGGTACTAGGTGTGTACTGTTGGTTTACTGTAGGACATTATAAACATTGGTACTAGGTGGGCTGTACTGTTGGTTTACTGTAGGACATTATAAACATTGGTACTAGGTGGGCTGTACTGTTGGTTTACTGTAGGACATTATAAACATTGGTACTAGGTGGGCTGTACAGTTGGTTTACTGTAGGACATTATAAACATTGGTACTAGGTGGGCTGTACTGTTGGTTTACTGTAGGACATTATAAACATTGGTACTAGGTGGGCTGTACAGTTGGTTTACTGTAGGACATTATAAACATTGGTACTAGGTGGGCTGTACTGTTGGTTTACTGTAGGACATTATAAACATTGGTACTAGGTGTGTACTGTTGGTTTACTGTAGGACATTATAAACATTGGTACTAGGTGTGGACAGTTGGTTTACTGTAGGACATTATAAACATTGGTACTAGGTGGGCTGTACTGTTGGTTTACTGTAGGACATTATAAACATTGGTACTAGGTGGGCTGTACAGTTGGTTTACTGTAGGACATTATAAACATTGGTACTAGGTGGGCTGTACTGTTGGTTTACTGTAGGACATTATAAACATTGGTACTAGGTGTGTACAGTTGGTTTACTGTAGGACATTATAAACATTGGTACTAGGTGTGTACTGTTGGTTTACTGTAGGACATTATAAACATTGGTACTAGGTGTGTACTGTTGGTTTACTGTAGGACATTATAAACATTGGTACTAGGTGTGTACAGTTGGTTTACTGTAGGACATTATAAACATTGGTACTAGGTGGGCTGTACAGTTGGTTTACTGTAGGACATTATAAACATTGGTACTAGGTGGGCTGTACAGTTGGTTTACTGTAGGACATTATAAACATTGGTACTAGGTGGGCTGTACAGTTGGTTTACTGTAGGACATTATAAACATTGGTACTAGGTGGGCTGTACAGTTGGTTTACTGTAGGACATTATAAACATTGGTACTAGGTGGGCTGTACTGTTGGTTTACTGTAGGACATTATAAACATTGGTACTAGGTGGGCTGTACTGTTGGTTTACTGTAGGACATTATAAACATTGGTACTAGGTGGGCTGTACAGTTGGTTTACTGTAGGACATTATAAACATTGGTACTAGGTGGGCTGTACTGTTGGTTTACTGTAGGACATTATAAACATTGGTACTAGGTGGGCTGTACTGTTGGTTTACTGTAGGACATTATAAACATTGGTACTAGGTGGGCTGTACTGTTGGTTTACTGTAGGACATTATAAACATTGGTACTAGGTGTGTACTGTTGGTTTACTGTAGGACATTATAAACATTGGTACTAGGTGTGTACTGTTGGTTTACTGTAGGACATTATAAACATTGGTACTAGGTGGGCTGTGGCATCTCTCCAGAGAGGTTATCTGCGGTGATGAATTCCTTCACTTTATTTCCCTCTAGCTCCATCACTTCAACAATAGGCCACCATATATTTCAGGCCTGACCTCATCTCTCCAGATATGTCCTGCTTGGTGCGAGAGTCTCTAGCTGTGTGCCATTTATAGGGAGGGAGGTGAGGGAACAAGGCCCAATGATTAATACTGTACCTCTCCCTCCCTCCCTCCATTCTCTTCTTTTCTCTCTGGTATACTGTCTAGGTTACTGTGTTCCTCCCTCTTGTCTTTAGACCATTATTGATGGGAGATGAGACACATGACCTCCTCTGTCCTACTCTGTGACCTCAGTAGGACAGAGGGAGACAGAGCTTCTATTTTAGTTCCCATTCAAATGCTTTTCCTTTTGTCCACCACTCTGTCTTAGTTAAGTCTTACGGTGTTGATTTCCTTTACCCAGGATACCAGGATCTCCTCCTTGACTTTACCCAGGATACCAGGATCACCTCCTTGACTTTACCCAGGATACGAGGATCACCTCCTTGACTTTACCCAGGATACGAGGATCACCTCCATGACTTTACCCAGGATACCAGGATCACCTCCTTGACTTTACCCAGGATACCAGGATCACCTCCAGGACTTTACCCAGGATACCAGGATCACCTCCTTGACTTTACCCAGGATACCAGGATCACCTCCTTGACTTTACCCAGGATACGAGGATCACCTCCTTGACTTTACCCAGGATACGAGGATCACCTCCATGACTTTACCCAGGATACCAGGATCACCTCCTTGACTTTACCCAGGATACCAGGATCACCTCCATGACTTTACCCAGGATACCAGGATCACCTCCTTCACTTTACCCAGGATACCAGGATCACCTCCATGACTTTACCCAGGATACCAGGATCACCTCCTTGACTTTACCCAGGATACCAGGATCTCCTCCTTGACTTTACCCAGGATACCAGGATCACCTCCTTGACTTTACCCAGGATACGAGGATCACCTCCTTGACTTTACCCAGGATACCAGGATCTCCTCCTTGACTTTACCCAGGATACCAGGATCACCTCCATGACTTTACCCAGGATACCAGGATCACCTCCATGACTTTACCCAGGATACGAGGATCACCTCCATGACTTTACCCAGGATACCAGGATCACCTCCATGACTTTACCCAGGATACGAGGATCACCTCCTTGACTTTACCCAGGATACCAGGATCTCCTCCTTGACTTTACCCAGGATACCAGGATCACCTCCATGACTTTACCCAGGATACCAGGATCACCTCCATGACTTTACCCAGGATACGAGGATCACCTCCATGACTTTACCCAGGATACCAGGATCACCTCCATGACTTTACCCAGGATACGAGGATCACCTCCATGACTTTACCCAGGATACCAGGATCTCCTCCTTGACTTTACCCAGGATACGAGGATCACCTCCTTGACTTTACCCAGGATACCAGGATCTCCTCCTTGACTTTACCCAGGATACCAGGATCACCTCCATGACTTTACCCAGGATACCAGGATCACCTCCATGACTTTACCCAGGATACCAGGATCACCTCCATGACTTTACCCAGGATACCAGGATCACCTCCATGACTTTACCCAGGATACGAGGATCACCTCCATGACTTTACCCAGGATACCAGGATCTCCTCCTTGACTTTACCCAGGATACGAGGATCTCCTCCTTGACTTTACCCAGGATACGAGGATCACCTCCTTGACTTTACCCAGGATACCAGGATCTCCTCCTTGACTTTACCCAGGATACCAGGATCACCTCCATGACTTTACCCAGGATACCAGGATCACCTCCATGACTTTACCCAGGATACCAGGATCTCCTCCTTGACTTTACCCAGGATACCAGGATCACCTCATTGACTTTACCCAGGATACGAGGATCACCTCCATGACTTTACCCAGGATACCAGGATCTCCTCCTTGACTTTACCCAGGATACGAGGATCACCTCCTTGACTTTACCCAGGATACCAGGATCTCCTCCTTGACTTTACCCAGGATACCAGGATCTCCTCCATGACTTTACCCAGGATACCAGGATCTCCTCCATGACTTTACCCAGGATACCAGGATCACCTCCATGACTTTACCCAGGATACGAGGATCACCTCCATGACTTTACCCAGGATACCAGGATCTCCTCCTTGACTTTACCCAGGATACCAGGATCTCCTCCATGACTTTACCCAGGATACCAGGATCACCTCCATGACTTTACCCAGGATACGAGGATCACCTCCATGACTTTAAACAGGATACCAGGATCTCCTCCTTGACTTTACCCAGGATACCAGGATCTCCTCCATGACTTTACCCAGGATACCAGGATCACCTCCTTGACTTTACCCAGGATACCAGGATCTCCTCCTTGACTTTACCCAGGATACCAGGGCTCCTTGACCCAGGGCAGCCTCCATAGAAAGAGACTGATGGAGGGGTGGATTCAAGCTTTACATGTACTGTATAATGTATAGGGGATTTACTTATTCACAGCCGTAGACTTTGAGATTGTAACGTTTGTCACACACACACACACACACACACACACACACACACACACACACACACACACACACACACACACACACACACACACACACACACACACACACACACACACACACACACACACACACACACACACACACACACACACCTCAGCAGATTAAAAAAAGATTCCTGCTAATGTAATTCATACTTCAGGATGGAGGGAGGGAGGGTTGGAAGGAGGGCTGCTTGCGATGGAGGAAATGAAAGCGTGCTTCTGCTGCCTGGGATGTGGGGATGTGCTGAGCGCCCAGCCAGACTAAACACAGGAAATGAACTAAGGAAACACTCCCCTTCTCCTATCATACTGTACGCTCATCCCCTCATTCCCTATTCCCCACTTTCCTCAACTGAAGAAGGGTTTATGGACGCACACACACACACGCACACACACGCACACACACACACACACACACACACACACACACACACACACACACACACACACACACACACACACACACACACACACACACACACACACACACACACACACACACACACACACACACACACACACACACACACACACACACACACACACTCACACTGTGACCAGCAGGCATGACAATTATATGTCTGATCAATATTTTGCGTCACCGTTCTCATCCTTGGAAAACATCCATTTTGAATCAGTCTACGCTGTACTGCAGTATAATTGAGAGTAATTAGAGTATAATGTGAGCTGGGCTTCCATTCATCCTCTTCAAAGTGGTGATGACAGAGATAGAGTCTGTATCTCTCCTGGAAACATCCTGGAAACATCCTGGAAACATCCTGGAAACATCCCGGAAACATTTTGTGCCCGATGTGCTTCTCTACATAACGACAGTAACTAAGGACAGGAGTGTTTAGAACAGCATGGACGGACAGCTGCTTAAAGGGGCAGTCTGTGATAAAATAAAAAATAAGCTGACACTTATTTAGATAGAACTGCTGATGGACTCGGGCTCAATGTAACCACTCGCATATTCATAAAACAAGCAAATTCTGGGTTATGTTAGTTGAACTAAGTTGTATTCTCCAAGAATAAACAGCTATATAACCTTAATTTACATATCCAAAAATGGACGTACCAATCCCAGACTACAGCTTGAAACCAAAGTGATATAACTAAGCGGTGTTCAGAACTGCATGGCCAGTGAGCCTCTGAAACCAAAGTGATATAACTAAGCGGTGTTCAGAACTGCATGGCCAGTGAGCCTCTGAAACCAAAGTGATTTAACTAAGCTGTGTTCAGAACTGCATGGCCAGTGAGCCTCTGAAACCAAAGTGATATAACTAAGCGGTGTTCAGAACTGCATGGCCAGTGAGCCTCTGAAACCAAAGTGATATAACTAAGCGGTGTTCAGAACTGCATGGCCAGTGAGCCTCTGAAACCAAAGTGATATAACTAAGCTGTGTTCAGAACTGCATGGCCAGTGAGCCTCTGAAACCAAAGTGATATAACTAAGCGGTGTTCAGAACTGCATGGCCAGTGAGCCTCTGAAACCAAAGTGATATAACTAAGCGGTGTTCAGAACTGCATGGCCAGTGAGCCTCTGAAAACAAAGTGATATAACTAAGCGGTGTTCAGAACTGCATGGCCAGTGAGCCTCTGAAACCAAAGTGATATAACTAAGCGGTGTTCAGAACTGCATGGCCAGTGAGCCTCTGAAACCAAAGTGATATAACTAAGCGGTGTTCAGAACTGCATGGCCAGTGAGCCTCTGAAACCAAAGTGATATAACTAAGCGGTGTTCAGAACTGCATGGCCAGTGAGCCTCTGAAACCAAAGTGATATAACTAAGTGGTGTTAAGAACTGCATGGCCAGTGAGCCTCTGAAACCAAAGTGATATAACTAAGCGGTGTTTAGAACTGCATGGCCAGTGAGCCTCTGAAACCAAAGTGATTTAACTAAGCGGTGTTCAGAACTGCATGGCCAGTGAGCCTCTGAAACCAAAGTGATATAACTAAGCGGTGTTCAGAACTGCATGGCCAGTGAGCCTCTGAAACCAAAGTGATATAACTAAGCGGTGTTCAGAACTGCATGGCCAGTGAGCCTCTGAAACCAAAGTGATATAACTAAGCGGTGTTCAGAACTGCATGGCCAGTGAGCCTCTGAAACCAAAGTGATATAACTAAGCGGTGTTCAGAACTGCATGGCCAGTGAGCCTCTGAAACCAAAGTGATATAACTAAGCGGTGTTCAGAACTGCATGGCCAGTGAGCCTCTGAAACCAAAGTGATATAACTAAGCGGTGTTCAGAACTGCATGGCCAGTGAGCCTCTGAAAACAAAGTGTTAGTGACGATGCTAAACATCTTCACACATGATGGGAAACATGATGAACCGCTGAGCAGAAAGACTGTAATGAAACACTGCTCTGTAAAGAAAGATTCAAGGCAAAAACGAATAGTGTGTGGTACGAGAATCTTTTAAATGTATAGCCTGGTCCCAGATCAGTTTGTGCTATTATTCCACTCCTTGCCACTCTTGCTTGGCATACAACAAGGAGCGGAATGATCGCAAAAACTGATCTGGTACCTAAACTACTCAATTCCCTCAAGAAGCCAAAAAAAACTTTGAATCTCGTCAATCGTCTCTCAACTCTCAACTCCCAGCTCTCAACTCTCAACTCCCAGCTCTCAACTCTCAACTCCCAGCTCTCAACTCAACTCCCAGCTCTCAACTCAACTCCCAGCTCTCAACTCTCAACTCCCAGCTCTCAGCTCTCAACTCCCCGCTCTCAACTCAACTCCCAGCTCTCAACTCTCAACTCCCAGCTCTCAACTCTCAACTCTCAACTCCCAGTTCTCAACTCTCAACTCCCAGCTCTCAACTCTCAACTCCCAACTCTCAACTCCCAGCTCTCAACTCTCAACTCCCAGCTCTCAACTCTCAACTCCCAGCTCTCAACTCAACTCCCAGCTCTCAACTCTCAACTCCCAGCTCTCAACTCTCAACTCCCAGCTCTCAACTCAACTCCCAGCTCTCAGCTCTCAACTCCCAGCTCTCAGCTCTCAACTCCCAGCTCTCAACTCTCAACTCCCAGCTCTCAACTCAACTCCCAGCTCTCAACTCTCAACTCCCAGCTCTCAACTCTCAACTCCCAGCTCTCAACTCTCAACTCCCAGCTCTCAGCTCTCAACTCCCAGCTCTCAACTCTCAACTCCCAGCTCTCAACTCTCAACTCCCAGCTCTCAACTCTCAACTCCCAGCTCTCAGCTCTCAACTCCCAGCTCTCAACTCTCAACTCCCAGCTCTCAACTCTCAACTCCCAGCTCTCAACTCTCAACTCCCAGCTCTCAACTCAACTCCCAGCTCTCAACTCTCAACTCCCAGCTCTCAACTCTCAACTCCCAGCTCTCAACTCTCAACTATCAACTCCCAGCTCTCAACTCTCAACTATCAACTCCCAGCTCTCAACTCTCAACTCCCAGCTCTCAACTCTCAACTCCCAGCTCTCAACTCAACTCCCAGCTCTCAACTCTCAACTCCCAGCTCTCAACTCAACTCCCAGCTCTCAACTCAACTCCCAGCTCTCAACTCTCAACTCCCAGCTCTCAACTCTCAACTCCCAGCTCTCAACTCTCAACTCCCAGCTCTCAACTCTCAACTCCCAGCTCTCAACTCTCAACTCCCAGCTCTCAACTCAACTCCCAGCTCTCAACTCAACTCCCAGCTCTCAACTCTCAACTCCCAACTCTCAACTCCCAGCTCTCAACTCAACTCCCAGCGAACATTTTAGTCATCTGTAATACAGTAACAGGTATTAAATTAAATCAAACGATTAAGACCACATTGCAACGTAATGGGAACATTTCTCCTTCGTTCCTCCAGGAATAATGATGTTATTGGGTAATAATAACACATGTCAGTGATACTTAGGAGCCAACAGGCCTCCTCCAGGACCACCTAGTGGGGCCCTGACTGCCTGGGTGTGGGTGTGTGTGTGTGTGAGTGAGTGAGTGAGTGAGTGAGTGAGTGAGTGAGTGAGTGAGTGAGTGAGTGAGTGAGTGTGTGTGTGCATGTCTACCTACCAAGCAAGGAAACACCACATTTCATTCCTTTAAAAGGAAATGTATAAAGTTTCTGTTTCATTTTCCCCTTAGTGAGGGTCGCTTTCTCAAATAAGTGTGTCAAATAAGAACAGTGAGTTGTAAAAAAGCAGAGTGTTATTGTACACTTTGGGCATATTATGTTTGAAAATCCAGAACACAAACACCAGAATGTTGTAGTATAGTAACAGACTATAGAAGAACAGAATTCCATTAAAGACTATTGGCTCGAGTCCGACGTATCAAAAACGAGTAATAATTCAAATCGTATGGTTCTTGGCTGCATGAAAACAGAGTCACTTTAGAACACCGCTTAACAGCAGTTTAATCAATTGCAGGTACGCGCTCGAGGTGATGTCATTCATCTGTGGTTTGGGGAGGGAAACACTTCGCCTGTTCTCTCTTGCTAATGCTTGAGTCTTAAGCTGTGTCCCTATGGTGGGGCTACACACACACACACACACACACACACACACACACACGCACGCACACACACACACACACACACACACACACACACACACACACACACACACACACACACACACACACACACACACACACACACACACACACACACACACACACACACACACACACACACACACACACACACACACACACAGAGAAAGTGCTTATTGTGAGGCTAAACACACACAACCATACACAGATCAGATCCACTTACTGACTAAAAGCCCTGACAGGCTGTGTTCAGTGGCTGGTGAATATGGCTGGCTAGCCAGAGGGTTTTCACCTGTTATTTTCATAGACTCTAGACTCTGTAAAGCATACAGGTCTGCTCCCACAGACCCTTGACCCCTCTAGCTCAGTCCAGGCGCATGTCAGCGAGACCAACGCGATGCTATCTCATGACAGAGGGCGTCTTTCAATATCAGGTTATTTTTTCTCTCTGGCCGACCTCCTCGTTACATGACATTCCTGGTCATGATTCACATGTGTTGTCACAGGCCAGCTATTTCACAGAGTCACACATGCTAACTGGCCTTGCTTGTCACGTTACTGTGAGAGGTCAGAGAGTTGAACGCTTTAGGAGCCAAGTTTCCCTTCAGAAGAAGAAGCCAAGACACAACAGTATTGCCCCTTTAAAATGTTTTGATGACACTGAAGTAAACACAGACTGTATCCTAAATTTAACCCTATTCCCTAAATATGAAATGTATATCAAACCATTTGGAAATGTTGACCAAGATGTCAGACATTGGCCCCTTTATTAATAGAAAGACCAATACAGAGCACTACTTCTCACCAGGGTCCATAGGGCTCTAGTCAAAAGTAGTGCACAATATAGGGAATAGGGTGTTATTTAGGAAGCACCCAAATTGACTGCAGTACATCTACAGTATTTAGAGGCGTCCATTGGGACCTGACCAGTTCATCGCCACAGCTTGATACGTGTAAATCTATCCCGGCCTATACATTGGTTTCTGAAAGTTTAGACGCTTGTTGCGGTCACTGCTGGCACCGTTTATTTGATACGCGATAAATACATTTCAGAAAAGGCCTTGGAAAGATAGGAGAGAGTGAAAGTGCAGATGGGCCTATCTTCAGATGTGCAAGTGCTTTTCCTGTTTTAAAATCACACGCCTATCTTTTTCAAACGCTGCAAGTTCACCACACCTTCCTCTCCCTGACATCATCAAACTCGGAGTAGTAAATGCATATTTCATGAGGTAAAAAAAAAATCCCAGACAGTTTGGTACGGGGGCGACGGCAACTGTTTTGTTTTTCCAAAACGTATCAAATGTATGGATGGAGGGACTCTGAAACTAAGCCTGCTTACAAAGCGTTTTTACGGAACGGAACAAGCGATGAGAAACTCTGAAAGGGGACTATTTGCAGTTTCCTGCGATATGTCTCGGCTGGATCTGGGGTTTATATTATGAGTTAGCCTGCCTTCTCCCATAGTAATGTCTACATTAAAACAACACTGGCAGCATAACTGTATTACTCTACCTCGGCTCCCTCACACACACACACACACACACACACACACACACACACACACACACACACACACACACACACACACACACACACACACACACACACACACACACACACACACACACACACACACACACACACACACAGCTCACCTCTGAGTGTCTCAATAACATCACTAAGACTTGCTAGTCACGGCCAGCCCAGTATTACAGTCCATATATATTTCAACACCTTCAGGAAATAAACCACTTTAATGTGTATAATGACGTGTGTATGCAACATTAGCATCCATAGGGTAATTGGCCGAGGCGCTTTGAGTAATGAAGTAATCTCTTGGTCTGATTGGCCTTAACATGTGGAACCAATACACACTATAAGGCTTCTGGGTCTTAGTTAGCATTAGCATCACCTATTAGAAAGGGAGGGTGTGATTAGCATGTAGCACTAGCTATCAGATGTTATCAGAATAGAGGGACCTCAGGTGTGATAATGGTTGATATTTCCCTCAGAATGCTTTGGGGGATAGGGGGGGGGGGTAGTTTTTCTTTTTTCTTGATGAGGGGGAGATATTTTGACGTGACACACGGAGACAGGAACTAAAGAGCTGAGGCAGCTGTATTGTGACCGCGGGTCCTGAGAGTCCCGCTCTAAAAGGTCACCTTTCAAACAGATCTCATCCATTTCCATAACTCTGTCAGTCCCAATCACAATATTAGGCCGCTTTTGGGACCACTAACTGGGATAAAAAGAAGCATAAAGGAAAATCAAGGAAGATAATTAAATGATGCAGTTTTCATTCAGCCAAGCCTATGAATGGTCCTGTGTGGTTCCGTTGGTAAGAGCCTGGCGCGCTAGCAACACCAGGGCCGTGGGTTTGATTCCCGCTGGGGCCACCAGCACAAAATGGTACGCACTCACTGTTGTAGGTCGCTTTGAATGAAATCATACGCTAAATGGCATATATTATGATGAATCGTGACCTTTCAGCTGTCAATATGGAGTTGATAAGTCTGAAAGTGATTCAAAAACATAGATACATATTCATGAGTATCTCTATTCATACTGTTCAGATGGATTCAGACAAAATATTAGGCTGATCACTGGTTGCTTGGGAAAATAAGTCTACGATGATGAAATGATCCAGTCATGATATGTCTTTTCTAAAGAATGGACAACTGGACATTGAAATTGCTCATCTTTCAAATTCATGGTTATCAACAGAAAATATATACTACTGTAATATTTGTGGTGGCTTGAGACAGTATGTGGGATCATCAGTGTTAGACTTTCAAACAGCTGAATTACAATGACCAAATATTATAATTGAGTAACTTAAAACATACGGTATGTGTAAATATCCTAATCAATATGGTGCAGTAATAAGCAAACAACCCAGTAATCAGATATCTGTCACGATCGTCATAATAACTGGACCAAAGCGCAGCGTGATCTGGGTTCCACATCTTTTAATCCTATGTGAAACTCAAAGCAAAACAAAACAATAAACGAACAAACGAAACGTGAAGAAAATGCAGTGCTCACATGCACTACACAAAAACAAGATCCCACAAAGCACAAAGGGGAAATGGCTGCCTAAATATGTACCATAGAAAGCCTATATGCTGGGATGACATAATTATCATTATTAAAACCCATCATACAGTTGTATCACATTACCCACCATATTTTAAAATCACAACAGAGAATAGCCTACAGTGTGGCTGCCCACTGTGTCCCCCCATAACAATGGTGTCTCAAGGGGATGTTTGTTTGGCCAGGCGGCCCGGGTCTAAGTCTATGACAATGTCAACGGGCTTTACCACTGGCACCAGGGAACAGTCCCAACCCTGTCCTCTCCTCTATCCTCCCAGCTTCACTATAATAGTTTGGCCTTAGCATCCAACAACGTATTTAAAGAGGTAAACAATCAATCATGACCAAAATCCTACTTCTGGGAGGCTGGGAGCACTGAGCAGCGGGGGGATCTTCTGTATTTTATGTTCGAAGCAATTAAAGGGAAATATGTTTTTTTAAACGGTTGGCCATCTTAGAACAATAGAGTGTGGATCCCTTCCTAGTCTCCGTCTCCGTTCTGAGCCTGGTATTTTCAGGAAAGTGGTGGCACTGCAGAGGACACAGTTCACTTTAGTTTAACTCCAGGTTAAATGGTCAGGCATGTTCTCTGAAGGCATCTCCTCTCTGAAATAATGCTCCCAGTTATTGGACAAGACATTGTTGCTTGGGGACGGATTAACAAAGAGTTCATCGGTGACGAATAGTCTATGCTAAGAGCAGTGAAAAATATGTCTTAGCATTTTTATTTTACAACTAATCCTGTCTGCAGTTAGACAGGCAGAAAGAAAAGTGAAATACTGTTGTAATCCCTTCAAGTACATGCATTTATCTGAAAAGACAGACAGGGATATACTGTAGCAACCACAGAATTGTACAAATGCGTACAAGTATTATTGTTTCATTCTTACTATGAATGTATTAATAATATTAGTGGTAGTAGTAGTTGTAACCGTTGTGCGCTTGAGAGTCATACCACATTACCACAAAAACATCTACATTGTGTGCATTTGAGATCATTTTTCTTCTCTAAATGCGTTAGGTGGAGAATGATTACATCTCAGACATATTATGAGACATCTGTCTAAATCTGCAGTGATGTAATTGTATAATTGCCCATGTGGAGCTCTTTCCTGGAATATGCTATTTAGAGTTGGCAGGAGGGATCAGCAAGCCTCTCGGACCACTCTCTAGCGGAGGGGAGAGGGACACATTAATATGAGGAGGTTTGAAAAATATTGTCCGCGCTAATCAAAAGACCGACAGGCCAATTAAGTCCTTCTCGTCGTTGGAGAGAATGTCCTCCGCTGACTGCAGACGAGGCTCAGCGAAACATGTGAAACGCTACAGAGAGTATCACAAAAAAGGCCTCAAATAAAACCAAAGCAAACTGAAATGTTAGCGTTAACGTGCTTGGAGGGTTTAGATGAATCAGTCGAGGAGACATAGTTTTCTTACATTCTACTGGAAAAAGGCAAGACAAAGAGTTTAATGCACAAAGAGAAAACAAAACTCTTGTAAGACACAACAATAAATACACAACCCAAACCAGGATATTGAACCACGACTTACTGCACTAAACATCTTGGAGATATCATTCCTGACCTGCTGAATTTGATAGCAACTCTCCCAAAATCTCTCCAAATCTTCTTCTCTCCAGGGATAGGGAGGCGCCCCCGCCGCACATTACCGATGTCGTGCGAGCGTATAGCCTAAAAGGTATTGGCGTCTCCTCTTGCATGCTGGGTAAAGTGGAACCAGACGTGGTTGGACACCTGCGTGGTGTACGGTGGCAGGTGTCCTTCTAAGGTCTCCTCTAGCTCACAGTCCTGTAGTCATTTATCACCACTGTTATGTATGGAGCAGGACATGCTAGAGGAAATGACTGAACCTGACTCCCTTCCATCAAAGGACCTAGCTCTAACCTCCTGGCTCCCATGAAACATGCAATACCGATGCATCTACAGCGGTGTATATCACAAGACCTATAGGCTACACAAGGGGATGTCCGCTCACTGTTAGGCTGCTCCCCAATGTGATCTTTAATAAAGCTTAGGTGATACAATAACGTTTTGACAGGTCACGAGACCCAACCTCCAGCTGTTTAACATGCCCAATATCCATAGCCTCGTTTAAGGAGTATGAACCTCCTATTTAGGTCAATAATAGCTTTGTATGGGATGACATAATAGTATATATATACTGTATATTACGTTAATACTATGAGTGACTAACTCAAACTGAGGCTGATGAAGTAAGGAAGTGTCTAAATAGCGATGTTTTATTAAAAGCTGTTAGCCGACTTCCATGCTTTCTTGTGCTGAGCCAAATAATGTAATGTGACGACATTGTAAATGTAAATGACGCCATTTGATAGTCATCTTCAGCTCCCAAAGCTCCCACCTGCGGTGACAGTAAAAAAAAGGTGCTTTTCAGATCCCCTCTGTCCCCCAGATGGAGAAAAGGCCTTAGTCAGATAGACTCACAGAGGGCGCGTAACCCCCTTCCTCCCCTGACAAACCATTAGTTCCAATTCACAAGAGAAAGAAATGTGGCTTTTTCAAGATTTGACCTCTCCTGTAGATAATTATCTTTTAATAGCTTTTTTCTTCTTCTCTTTTTAAAAGTTTTATTTTCGCTTAAAGTTCCTCTCTCGTGAAGAAAGGGAGGAAGAACTGGGACCGGACACATCCACAATCGTATAGTTCATGCTCTTTGTACATGTCACTCTCTATGGCAACCGACAGGAAAATGGATTCTTCTTTGGCATTGCTGAAAAGGGGTAGAATAAGAAAAATGGCCACCGGCTAATCCTTCCTCATGAAAGGGGAGGAAACTCTCTCTTCTCTTACAGAGGGGTGGGGAGGGGGAGAGAGAAAGAGAGAGAGAGAGAAAATAGAGAGAGAGAGAGAGCTGGAGAGATTGAGAGAGAAGAAAGAGAGACACAGAGAGGGAAAGAGAGCGAGAAAGACAGAGAGAAATAGAGAGAGAGGACAGAGATAGGCAGGCAGACAGACAATAGAAGAACTGATCAGAAACATTAGCTATAGTCCAGGGCCCTGTGACTCAGCAGGTGGTCTCCGGCTGAGGTTCCAGACTGCAGCGCTTGCCCTAATCCCCTTTTCCCCGTGTTCTCTCTCTCTCTCTACTAGCGTTCTGACCCCACGCTGCGATGAAGTTATCAGAGAATACAGCCTCCCTATCGCCCTGGCTGTGGCCCGTCTGCATTCTTCTCTCCTTCGCACATCAATACAGTGCTTTCATCAACTGGTATTATCTGCATGAAAGCCCAATAATATATACTCCAACTCTTGCCATTCAATCGCGTGAAAACATAATTTGAACCATGCCCCCTCTCTTTCCCCTCAACTGCCACCACCCGACCGGGCTCTCTTCTCTCTTTCTTTGCAGAGAAAGAAAGTCTTAACCCAACAATATGTGTCGTTTCCAGAAGAGCCCTGTGAAGTGAAGACTGTTAAAAAAACGTCGGTCCGGGTCACAAATTGAGGAAGATGCACTTCTGTGGCCAGTCAGAAGAAATTACAGTAAATAAATACAGTATATAATTACAGTACATCAATAGTGATGACTATTGGTGACTTTTAACGAATAGCCTATTCAAATCACTTCAGCACAAAATATCTTGCATTCTAAAATTCATATTCCGTGAATGCAGACCCCGCCATTGTATCCGTTGCCCTACTTCGCTGAGATGCTGCTCTATTCATTGTCAAAACATTTTTGAAAGAAAGAACGGAGGGGGTATATTTTCAAAGTGATATGTGGGACAATGTTATTTCAAAGACTTCTAGTACTCTGAAAAACTCCGTTTCGCTTCCCCCCCCCCTCTCTCAATGGCGTGATGTGCACTACGCATACACACCAACGTGTCGGTGTGCATAATAATATCGTAAGAAGGTGTTGGCTTTGATTCGCTTGTTGCACACACGCTGATTGGCTAGTTGAGTTTGACTTCAGCATTTTATTGGGTCTCGGGGGCTGGGGTTTTCTCAACAGGAAGTGATGTAGGCAGAGGGCGAAGCCACCCTGGGAGTCTCAGGGATTACGAGTTGCCATGTGAGTGCAAACAGAAATATGGATTCTACAACGACACTGGATACTACCGGGGTTTTGAAATGCATGTATACATTTTTTCAAATGAATAGTTTTTATAGCATGAATTAGAACAATCTACTGAATAATTATTCAAACATTGTATTGCATTTGATGTAAAGTGTCAAGGAATTACTTTAACAGGATGGAACGAATCAAATCAAATAGAAACGTTCTTACCAGGGAGTCGGTATGCCGCGTAAATGGAAGTCATCTGACCAATCCGATCCTCTTCAAAATCAAAAGAACCAATGGGGTTTATATATACTTTGAAAGAGAAAAATCGATTGGTCTCTCAGGAAAGCCCAGTATTGCTGCTTCGCTGTGCGTCTGGCGATCAGCTCTTCATCCTCCAATAAAAAAAGAAGAGAACAAACACTATTAGTTTGTTTTTTTTACAACAAATCACCAGGCCAAAGTAGTAGGACAAATGTTCGTCTGCATGTACACACCAATTACTTACTATCCTATGGAAGTAGGTTATTGAGTACACATTCCCCTTTACCATAATAACCTGGAATAATGAGCGCAGTACAGTATTTAGTGTCATTAATGTGGGAAACAGGTACTTTGTGTTCAGAAAAATGAATGTGCAGACAGAACTGTGCTCCTTCACAGTATCCTTCACAGACATCGTTAGAGTGTATAGTGGTCATGTGACAGTTACTGTGCGGGATAGAACCTCCCTCCCCCTGATGAGGACACACTACAGGGAACAGATACAGCCCCCCACACAATTCTTTTTGATTAATGATCAGATTTATGGTAGTATGTTGAAATAGTAAGTTATTTTCACAGCTCGCTCTTTTGGCACAAAATGGTGTCCTATGAGGCAGACGAGGCCCTGGGATGCTACTTAGGACGGAGGACACTGGGGAGCCACGGGGAGAGTACAGTATGAATATGTTCCCTATAGTGTGTCCTCATTAGAGGGAGGTCTATCCTCCCCAGTCTCCTCCTCACTAACTACATTCCAGGGCCTCGGCGGCCTCATAGAACGGCCATTTTGTGCCAAAAGGACAAGCTTTGAAAACCCCTTAATATTTCAACATATTGTGCAACATACTGTACATCTGATCATTCATCAAAAAAACATCTCAGACAATTTCAGCAAAACGTTTCAGCAGCTGTGTTCTATCTGTGATGATTGCGCAGCATTTTAGAGTCCATTGATTATGGTTTGTGAGGATTTCCCGATGGTGTCTTTAATGTGATGGTTATCTTGCTGACGGTAGTTTCTTCGGTGGTAAGAAAGGCAATGGATTTGGGCAACATTTACCATCCATTATATCTAAAGGGATAAAGAGATACGGGGGAAGAGAGATGAGACAGGGATTTATTTACATCAGTGTGCGTTTTTGGGCTCTTTTTAAGGAAGGCGAGTACGAGGACAGTGGGGAAGGGGGAAGGGGGGTGAAGAGTGGTGGAGGGGGGGGGGGGGGGGGCGGGGAGGTGAGGTAGGCAGGGTAGGCTCAGAGGAACCGTTGGCACCCCATGGGGATGGGATTTGAGGTTCCATGGAGGTGGCAGGGGCGAAGGGGGCAGGAAGGGGATTTGGGGGCGTTAGGAGAGAGACCCCTGCTAGGCTGAGGAGAACAGGAGAGGCACTGCTCTCTGCCTGATAAAGGAGGAGAACGACGCCTCTATTAGCAATAACCCACTACACCTATAAGGCAGATAGACAGAAAAAACAAAATGGCCGCTAAGAGCGTGCACTGTTTTTTGGGAGGGGGAAAGTACATGCTGTTTGCAGTGTGGGTGTTGAGGTTTTATCGTTCAGAGTCATAAAGAGAAAACATCCCGTCTATATACACTGGTTTTGAACCGCTGAACCACAGAAGAAAGAAAATTACCTCAGGGACCAATATAAACTGCGATAATAGATTATTTGATATTAAAACACATACAGTCCTGACTTCAAAATTACTGAAAATAATCAAACTTTTTAAAGTCTTATAAATCCTACTTAAATCAACAGCAAAGCAGCCATCTCAACAACATGTCTAAAATGGTCTATTTGATAACGAACCCCTAGTGTCTATGTCCTTATATATGTGGCGATTATTCCTGGGTTTTCTGGAAATAGCCCTCTCTCTTTACACTCAGTGTTTCTCATTTGGGAAATACAACAAATTCTGACACACGGGGCGACCGGAGCGTACCGGAGCGCTGGGAACGCAGCTTCTTGATTTTCTGCCTGGAAGAGGTTTGCGGCCGTGAATCCTGCCATAAAAATGTGGATCACATCATAAAACGGATGGGATTCGCGGCCGGCCCGAGGTGTCGACATGGGAATGGAGGCACTGAGGAAGCCATTTATGGAGGAGTACTAAAATAATGCACAGGGACGGGGATACACGGTGGAACACACTCTCGAGATGATAACCGCACCGCTGAGGAGCCTGGGAGATAAGAGTGGATACATACGAACATACACACACACACACACACACACGCACAAACGCACACACACGCACACACACACACACGCACACACAGGGGAGAGTTTTAACAGGCAGACAATAAACAGCTCAGGTATTTTCTAGACTAGCCTACTAATAATAGACTATTATTATGAAACCAATCAAGTGGTAACTCCAGTACCGATCAGTTATAGAGCATGGATACAACTTCAGATGGCCCGTTGTGAGTAGTGGTGTCGGTGACATCAAATGAGATATTGTTTGCATTCTCTGGGTAATTATTACATGGTCCTTGTGGTATTTTGTTTGCTTAAAAATATCACAACTACAGTCATAAGCGGTTCGCTGATTGCTGCCAAACGGGATTGAGAAAGCCAAGCCCAAAACAAATATTTCCCTCCCGCAGAAAATGAAACCACAACCCCTTTAATTATCAGAGCAACGTTACACCGAGCATAAGTCACTTTCACAAACCAATGATCATTGTTTGTGAGCTGTGTAATATATTTCCTACAGTACAGTCTTAAAGGGACGCCTTCTCTTCTCCCCTGGCTCTGTCTCACTGTGGGGATAGTTAGTATCCCGCTCCTTGTTATGTCCTGCTCAGCAGTTCTCATTCCAGAGATAGTTGAGAGATTGGGTGTGGAGGTGACACACACACACACACACACACACACACACACACACACACACACACACACACACACACACACACACACACACACACACACACACACACACACACACACACACACACACAGACACACACACAGAATAATAAACTAATTCGCTGCTTTTAATCTGACCTGCTGTCCCCGTCTGGAAGAAAAAGGGGATGAAGGGATAGAGGGACAAGAGGAAAAGGAGTGTGTGAGTACAAATGTGTGTGTGTGTGTGTGTGTGTGTGTGTGTGTGTGTGTGTGTGTGTGTGTGTGTGTGTGTGTGTGTGTGTGTGTGTGTGTGTGTGTGTGTGTGTGTGTGTGTGTGTGTGTGTGTGTGTTGAGTCATCAAATCAGCAGGTTTGGACTGGACTGTGTAGGGGTCTGGTCAGTATCCATTCAAACTCCTCAACGATATCAGACTCCCATCTCGTACCCCCACCCCTAACCAAGCTGTGGCCCATTCTTAGTAGCCAGCTCATAGTTCAGTCTGTACCCTAGAAATAGACTTTGATTTCGGACATTTGAAAAGTTCCTGAAAACATCGAATTGAAAACGATTGCCCAGCACGAGGCACAAACTCGTGATGGTCGGAGCCGAGGTGTGCTGCTCAGACCACTGTACTACGGCAGTTCACAACGCTCTAAGCAAGCCGCGAGAACACTAACAATACTGATGAAACCTGATGCTAATAGCGCATTGTTTTTCATTATTTCGTTTTAGCGTCCCCCAAACCATAACCATAACCACTCGGAATGAATAAACTGTTAACCTTTCAGTTGTTTCTGTTCTAACCCTGTAACCACGCAGAATTAATGCATACAAATAGACGTTCATCCATAATACGTCACACTTCAAAGGGAAACTAGGAGATCTTGTTGCATAGTTGGCTTGGACTTAGAAACTCCTATGTTAGCACTAGCCATTAGAGCTCCAGATACCCACTACCCACTGATTAGCAATCCGTGCTAATTCATTCAATAGACTGTTTAAAACCCATCACCGGCGTCTTTGTTTGCACTGGCCGGAGAGCTATTGACACGGCTAAAATAAACATACACACTTCAACACTCTACTTGGAAACGCAGTCTCACACACACACACACACCCACCCACACCCACCCACCCACACACACACACACACACACACACACACACACACACACACACACACACACACACACACACACACACACACACACACACACACACACACACACACACAGTCTGGGCCTGATCAATGTAAAAACATCACGCCTGTGTCAGAATGTCAGAATCATGATACCCCCTCCACTCCTCCTTCATTCCCTCCCTCCATCTCACCCTCTTTCTTTCCCTCCTTTCCGGAAGCTGTAACTCCTCAGTTCATTACTGGTTCATAACAACCTTTTCCATTACTGTCACAGCCGTTTCTACATGTTAACAAATCAGACCCCTGTGTTCCTGCCGAGAGGAGTGTGTGTGAAAGGGGATGTTTTATGCATCATGGTAATGTATACAAACCCTATCCCCATGAACATGATACTGCAATGCTGTGCTGAGGTGGGACTCACAAGGTTAATCACATGAATTACAATGGGAAAGAGACTGCAGTTGGATGTGTGTGTGTGTGTGTGTGTGTGTGTGTGTGTGTGTGTGTGCGTGCGTGCGTGCGTGCGTGCGTGCGTGCGTGCGTGCGTGCGTGCGTGCGTGCGTGCGTGCGTGCGTGCGTGCGTGCGTGCGTGCGTAAGTGTAAGTGTAAGTGTAAGTGTAAGTGTGTGTGTGTGTGTGTGTGTGTGTGTGTGCGTGCGTGCGTGCGTGCGTGCGTGCGTGCGTGCGTGCGTGCGTGCGTGCGTGCGTGCGTGCGTGCGTGCGTGCGTGTGTGTGTGTGTGTAAGTGTAAGTGTGTGTGTGTGTAAGTGTGTGTGTGTGTGTGTAAGTGTGTGTGTGTGTGTGTGTGTGTGTGTGTGTGTGTGTGTGTGTGTGTGTGTGTGTGTGCATGCGTGCGTGCGTGCGTGTGTGTGTGTGTGTTAAAATCCACTAGAAATGACAATCTGCTCCTTAGATTCTCCACACAAACAGTTGGTGGGAAGAACGTGAGCTGCCTCTAGCAGGGAAGCATGTATGGTTTCAGAGCCTTGGCTGTCTGTTCTCCAACTCACCCAGTCACCACACCTGGAAGCAATACTGAGTAACCCTATTACGTAGAATAACATCAGGCTATTTATACCTGTATATCACACGTACTTCATTTTTGTAATGGCGCTGGGTGTTCAGTTGCAAATTGCTTGTGTCACTTTCCCCTGCAACTCGTAAGAAGGTGTTTCTGACTTGCCCAAGAAAATAAGAGAATATCAGCGAGCGCATGTGAGTGCGTGCGTGTGTGTGTACAGAACAGGATGAAAACGTTATAAATGACTTCTCCTCCTAAGCACACACACAAGGGGCCCAGGTAGGTAGGGAGAAATAGGCCAGAGGAACGAGAGAGAGAGAGAGAGGACGTAGAAAACTCAGACTTCATCAATCTGTTTCTCCAGTTTAAGGCCAGCTGAAGCACTCTGTTGACCCTAAACTCCCACCACGTCACAAATGCCCGTTACTTCCTGTGTGGCTTATTGCAGTGTTGTAATGTTCACACATCTGTCTAGTTATTCAGTGTCAATAAGTCTCTAACCCTTTATTGTGCCAAGTACACTCTGTATGAAAAAGCATTGACAAGAATAATGTACTAATAAGTTAGGTCTATTGTAATGAACATCAACCATTAACAAATGAACCAGCCTGCTGTACACAGCACAACTCCAGAGTCCATTTCCCTAAGGGTCTGTTTAGGTTTTGTTCCTCTGAGGCTGAATCCTCTATCCCCAAAGAGCCGGCCGCTTATTCTATTTCTGAGGCGAAGCATGGGGTTCTGCTTTTGCTTTCATTGTTCACAGTCTTCAAGGTTTTTAGTCTGTAAATATGATAGTTAATTTTTAAGACTCTTGTCACAAACAATGCACCCTCGAGACAGCAGGCAAACAGGATTTGGGTCCTCTCGAATATAAATCACCAAAAAATGTTTTATTAAAAAATACTAAATAAAAACCCAAGTAATCCCCTATGCAGCTGCTGGAACGAATGTGAGGAATGCAACACGATGCAATCAAGGTACAACATTCGGTTGGTTTACCACAGAAGTGCATAGCATGCAAAGCTCTCCAGAATGAATCTCGGTATGATTGTATTTAGTCCTGTTATTTTCAATTTTTTGAACTCCTGACTTGTATTTGTGAGTGTGTTATGGGCTGTGTCTGAATACCCATACTAGCTTACTAAATAGTATGTAAAAATAGAAAGCTTTATATACTGAACAAAAATATAAACGCAACATGTGAAGTGTTGGTTCCATGTTTCATGAGCTGAAATAAAATACATTTTCCATACGCACAAAAATATTATTTCACTCAAATTTTGTGCACAAATTTGTTTACATCCCTATTAGTGAGCAATTCTCCTCTGTCAAGATCATCCATCCACCTGACAGATGTGGCATATCAAGAAGCTGATTAAACAGCATGATCATTACACAGGTCCACCTTGTGCTGGGGACAATAAAAGGCCACTCTAAAATGTGTGTAACGCATGTTCTTTCACAAACATGTGAGTGTCTGTGATCGTTTAAATCTCTGATCGCCTGATCCCAGTAAAATAACAGCTTTTCATTAAAAACCCAACTTCATTCAAGAAAACGCTTTTCCCTACTAAGTCTCATGGCATACATATAGATACAGGGGTTCCCAAACTCTGCTCTGCTGCGCTGTAATTGGTGGGTTCCTGAGAAAAGGAAACAACGTAATTGGAGGGATTCAGACTGTGATTTAATTGGCAGAGATTTAGACTTTGGGAGGGATTCTAGGGTAACTGGAGGGTGATTGCGTGGAGAGAGCCTGATTGCACAGTACACAGCTCACAGCTTGACCACTCTGCAGGCTCCACACACTCTCTCTGTCTCTCAGACTCAGAGGGTTTGAGAGTCACATGTACGGGGTTGCAGGTGTGGTTGCAGTGAAAATCTTAGCATGCAGGACTAAGGGAAATAAAATAATGAAAAGGGAATAAACAACAACGCTATAAGCAGAAATAGCAGTATATACATCAGAACTGTAGCAGTGATGAATAAATACATGACCATTGGGGTGGAGGCAGAGTAAAGACTGTAATGAGTATAGGAGGAGTAGGTATCTGACTAGTGGCGACTGTTC
>NC_052348.1:9664922-9682422 GCF_016432855.1 Salvelinus namaycush
TCTCCATGGTAACACATTATTGTTGTCACCGTTGCCCCCTATTGGTTGGTTGACCTGCAGGGTGCCACAGCTGACAACACTGATACCAAGGACACACATATACGATGACGAACCGCCAATATGTCGCCAGGGGAAGGATGCCATTCACAAGCCTGTCAGGCAAGGCTTGGGTCATCGCTCAGACTGAGAGAAGCACGGGGTTTCAAAGCGGTACACATCTTGAATGACAACGGGGCCAACATCAACGGGCAGGTCACTGTACATAACAAGACTACTCAAAGGGCCGACCCTATAAAGAAACCCCAAACCTGCAAGCCAAAACCAAGATGAGGTGACAAGGTCTCAGACACACTGCACTCTGTACTGTCCCTTTAACCTGACCCTCCATGTCTACCACACCTGTACACTACTGTCTCTCACCCTGTCAACCTCCCTAAGGTCTCTCACCCTGTCAACCTCCCTTCCCTCTCTCACCCTGGCTCCCTTCCTTCCTCAGACAGTCTGCACTTTCACATTCATATTTAAGTGGTTTTTAGCAGGGCCCTGAACCTAACTGCCACTGAGGTTAAGTTGTATCTCTCAGAGTCAAGAGGGAAGGGATGTTTTAGTACTGAAGAGAGAGAGAGAGAGAGAGAGAGAGAGAGAGAGAGAGAGAGAGAGAGAGAGAGAGAGAGAGAGAGAGAGAGAGAGAGAGAGAGAGAGAGAGAGAGAGAGGGTAAAAAAGAGGACGTTTTTTCTTCTTTACCATTCCAGGGTGGCTGAAAGTACATAGCACTCAGCCCGGCCCTGTTCCGAGAGACCGAGACCGAGAGAGAGAAAACTGTCAGAGGCTGGCAAAAATAATATTTATCTAAAAGATTAAAATGTTACTCAACGAGGAACCCTCCTGATTCCCATCTTACCTCCCTCTCAGGTTTCGACTGGTTCAGGCTTCTGCAAGTTGGAGTACACACACCATTTCAATGTACACTCTCGCCCCTCGACACACACACACAACCACACACACACACACACAACCACACACACAAACAACCACTCACACACACACAACCACACACACACACACACTCATGCCCATCTTAGCATGACAGTAGTGCGTGTGTGTGATGTGTGCGTGTGTGTGTGTGTGTGTGTGTGTGTGTGTGTGTGTGTGTGTGTGTGTGTGTGTGTGTGTGTGTGTGTGTGTGTGTGTGTGTGTGTGTGTGTGTGTGCGCATGTATGTGTTTGAAACACAACAATACGGACGTGCATGCATGCCTATCTTAGCATGACAGAACTCCGGGTTGAAGTCACAGCCAAGCGGTTTAGTTTCCTACAATAAGCAAATGCAAAATCTAGAGAGATCTGAAATGATAAACCACTGTTAACTGTCGAGAGACACACTGCGTACCGTTGCAAAACAGCATAGAAAACTGCAGCCTAGACTGTGAATGAATACACTATCTCTATGCATATGTGATAACATCTGTGGTTTATAAAGGCCGTGTTATAACGACAACCAATTAGATATAAACATATGGGTGAATTGCAAAGTTGAAATAGTATTTAGAGTATTAAAACATGACTAGTGCAAACAACATGCCTCATTGACTAGTACAGTGTGGGGCTTAGAGGTTGCTTACAGCACCCACACAGGGTAATCTAATCCTATCTAATGAGTGTTTTCTTTACATTATGTGAGAAGCAAAGCTAGTCAGATGTATACCTAATTAGTTTATCTTGGCAATATGGAGGCACAATGCACTCGGGAGGCCTCCCTCGCTCTGTCGAGTGTAGAGAGGGGAAGTGGGGAGAAAGCTGGGGAACACATATGCATATTCAAACGGACAACATTTTGGGGAGAGATATTATTTTAGTACTCGGGACAGAGTACAGGTAAAACACAGGCATGAACGCACAGTGGCACGGAAGGATGAACGGACGGAGGGACGGACGCACACACACACAATCACTCATTTGAGTTGACTTTACACGATGTTTTCACCTGATGGTGCAGGTGTTGCGGTCGGCCTTCCACTTCCTGGAACTGCTTCTCCAATGAGCTCCCGACTCATAGCACTGCAGTCCAATAGAACTACCTACATTAAGGCCTGTTTGGGTTGGTTCCCAGAACGGGTTATATCAGGTCCTACTGGAAGTTACACAAACATCATCAGTGTCATATTTAGAGCCAATTCAGCAAGAATAATAATAATGGAAATATATAATAAAACAACACTAAATCATGAATATTGTAATGATTAACATTATTAATAGTAATGATCATAATAATCTTTAGTAAAATCATATTTGTAATACTGCTTAATCATTATATATTTTGTATGCAATTTGGCACAACAATTATTTCGTTTTGAAATGACACACGATAGGAATTATATTTGATGATTTGATCAATTGTAAAATACATTTCTTAAATCACTTATAATAAAACAAATATTGCATCAATAAGATACATGTATTTTCAAGTATAGGGCATCTTTTATTTGAATCAAAATATAAATGCAAAAGTAAATTTGACAAAGAAGGAAACATGTTTTCTTATCAAAATATTGACAACATTTAATGATTTACAAGGTACTGATCAAATTGATAATACAACAATTATACATTTCATTGTAATATTAGGTTAAATTAAAATTAATTCCCCTAGTATTTTAATGATATCAATTTACACATAAATCACCTCTGTTTAAATATGCTATAATAATAATAATAATAATAATCATATGATAATAATCATCATGTAAATACCATACCAATGTTTACATTGGTATTATAATTTAGGGTTAACTTTAATGCATTTGCTGTCTAGTAATTCAGCACTTTAGTCTGTGATGAAATAGCTACTGGCTCTGATTGCATTCCCTTATTTGGTCAGCTTTCTAGACCCCCTCCCCCCCCCTCCTCCTCCTCCCAATCCAACCATCCAACCCAATCTCTCCCATGTCTCTTTGACCACTCACTAAAAGGCTGGGTTAGACTGAGCCATAAATCTTCAGTTCTCTCTCCCTCAAATCTCTCAACCCTTTGCCATGACATCAGCTGTTCATTAATATTAATGTGTGCTAATACACTGTAAGGTCAGCCTTCTCCCTGGTCGCGCCAGGCGCCGCCATGCCTGAGCCCCATTATGTGCTGAGGTATGGAGGTATTGTAGAGCGCTACGTCTCCAGTGGCATCTCTATGGCTGGGGCTGTGCTGAACAGTGGATGGGGCTGGGGCTGCGCTGAACAGTGGATGGGGCTGGGGCTGTGCTGAACAGTGGATGGGGCTGGGGATTGGATCGGGGATGTGGCTGGGACTGGGGCTGTGCTGAACAGTGGATGGGGCTGGGGCTTGGGATTGGGCTGGGGATGTGGTCCGCAGAGCGACTTACAATTGATTAGAGTGCTGACAAAAACACACAGAGAAGGAGAGATAGAGAGATACCATAGATAGATAGGTAGATACTGTAGATAGACACTCCACACTGCCCTTTCCCACCTGGACGAAAGGAACACCTACAGTAGGTGAGAATGATGTTCATTGACTACACCTCAGCGTTCAACACCATAGTGCCCACAAAGCTCATCACTAAGCTACGGACCAGGAGACTAAACACCTCCCTTTGCAACTGGATCCTGGACTTCCTGACGGGCCGCCCCCAGGTGGTAAGGGTAGGAAACAACACATCTGCCACGCTGTTCCTGAACACTGGGGCCCCTCAGGGGTGCGTGCTTAGTCCCCTCCTGTACTCCCTGTTCACCCATGACTGCGTGGCCAAGCACGACTCCAACACCATCACTAAGTTTACTAACAACACAACAGTGTTAGGCCTGATCACCGACAACAATGAGACAGCCTATAGGGAGGAGGTCAGAGACCTGGCCGTGTGGTGCCAGGACAACAACCTCTCCCTCAATGTGAGCAAGACAAAGGAGCTGATCGTGGACTATAGGAAAAGGAGGGCTGAACAGGCCCCCAAAAACACCGACAGGGCTGAGGTGGAGCGGGTCGAGAGTTTCAAGCTCCTTGGTGTCCACATCACCAACAAACTATCATGGTCCAAACACACCAAGACAGTCGTGAAAAGGGAACAACAACACCTTTTCCCCCTCATGAGACTGAAAAGATTTGTCCTCAGATCCTCAAAAAGTTCTACAGCTGCACCATCCTGACCGGTTGCATCACCGCCTGGTATGGCAACTGCTCTGCATCAGACCGTAAGGCTCTACAGAGAGTAGTGCGTACGGCCCAGTACATCACTGGGGCCAAGCTTCCTGCCATCCAGGACCTCTATACTAGGCAGTGTCAGAGGAATGCCCAAAAAATTGTTAAAGACTCCAGTCACACAAGTCATAGACTGTTCTCTCTGCTACCGCATGGCAAGCGGTACCGGAGCGCCAAGTCTAGGTCCAAAATGCTCCTTAACAGCTTCTACCCCCAAGCTATAAGACTGCTGAACAATTCATGAAATGGCCACTCGGACAATTTACATTGATCCCCCTCCCCTTTGAATTTACACTGCTGCTACTCGCTGTTAATTAATCTATGCATAGTCACTTCACCCCTACCTACATGTACAAATGACCTTGACTAACCTGTACCCCCGCACATTGACTCGGTACCCGTACCCCCAAAATATAGTCTCGTTATTGTTATTTTATTGTGCTACTTTTTATTTTTGTATTTTTTACTTTAGTTATTTTGTAAATATTTTCTTAACTCTTGAACTGCATTGTTGGTTAAGGCCTTGTCAGTAAGCATTTACCGGTAAGGTCTACACCTGTTGTATTCGGGATATGTGACAAATCAAATTGAATTTAATTTGATTTGAGATAGGTACTGTAGATAGATAGATCAACTGATAGACAGAGATTGCAACATTGAACCATACTTTGCCCTTGCTAAACCATCTGTCACTGTTGCAGAAAAATCAGCTAAGCAACCAAGTACGCTAATAGGGGCATTTTGGAAGCCATTTTGTTTTCGGTGAAGCCGAGGGGGGTGAATCAGAATAACAGACCGTCTCCATTCTAAACAGAGGGCTCACTTGGCAGAAAGGAGAGGATAAAGGGCTGGTGGGGAAGAGGAGAAGAAAAAAGGAAGGTTGACCCTGAGAGAAAGAAAGAAAGAGAGAGAGGGAAAGTGAAGAGAGAGAGAGAGTGAGAAGGAGAGAGAAGACAGAGAAGAAAGAGAGGGAGAGAGAGAGACAGAGAGAGAGAGAGACAGAGAGAGAGAGAGAGAGAGAGAGAGGGAGGGAGGGAGGGAGCGTCTCCACAGGAGTTATTGGAATACAGGAGAGCTGGTCTTCATTCAGCTGACTTGCCCTCCGCCACCCAACGCCATAATAGCTCTCTGTTAACCCACTGACTTCAATACTCTGACTGCGAGCAACGCTGCTGCCATCCTTTTCTCCTTTCATCACTATGGCGACCCTGACGTAACCTTGGAGACCCCCGACTTAACCCTCTCAGGTCAGAGTGGCGACATCGAGACATCGGCCCTCGCCGAGGTTAAAGTGGCTGGAGATCATCGTATTGACTTTTAACTGACTATAACACAACCACTGGTGACAAAGTCAAGACTGAGGTTTGACTTCATTCTATAGATAAATACTAGTCTGTGGAGTGTTTTGATCTGATGTAAAGCACTTATCATCTTATGTGATTAATGCTCGGTCGCTGATCCATCTATCTCACAGAAAGAGGTTATCATACTGTCTATTGTTAAAAGGTGAAAAGAGTGAGGGGGGAAAACAGCTATTCCTTCAGCAATGTCTCTCGATCTCCGTTCCATTTGCAGAACAAACATAAAGTACGTCCATCCAGTAGTAACTTTGAATCAATATTTCCTTTCACACACACAACAACTTTTGAGATTTGTAGAGGATGAATAGAATAACTTGCATCCCAAGGACATCTCAGTCATGTTTCACCTTTTCCTTTGATGACAGGAAATTAAATTGATTTCAGAGAGATGGGTTGGTTAACTTTCCTAGGCAGACCATTGTGCATATGAATGAGTCGATGGATCTGTCTGAAAAGGGTGCTAGCGTTTGTCCTTGATCCCTCTATTCCTCTCCAAGCTCAGGAATTGAGCGTTACAAGGACAGGACAAATCAATTATTTTCAGCTTGTACACTTTTCAGACAGTGCCACAAACGACTCAACATACTCCCGAATAGAGTCCAAAAAGAGAGATGTGACCAGATCTGGGGGAAACGAAGAAGACGGCTCACAAAATGACAAGGGGCAGCCACTCAGCATTAACAGACAGCCTTTTCTTAAGATATCTTAGAGACATAACCCAATGTGGCACTGCTCCTTTTAAAAGTGCTGGCCCAGAGGTCAAACAGGAAGAGAGACTGTCTGTATACGTTACGTGGTCTCCAGTCAGAGATGCCTGCCCACAACTTCTGGACAACTTGGCTCGCATGCACGCCCTGCCGTCAGAAAGCGGTTTTAGAAAGTCAAAGGTCAAGCTTTTCGCAAAAGGCTTTGAACGCCTATTAATACTACTATTAATCTCATTATAAAAATACCTTGAATTACTTGATACAGGAGCTTAGGTGCATTCCTCCATCCAATACTCACTGTACTAACTAACCTAGGATTGTTGATACTGTAGTAGGTGAAGCTCGATCGTGACTTCTCTGACAATCATCTGTTGTTTGTGTTGTGGCTTGCGTCCTAAATTGCACCCCATTCCCTATGTGGTGCACTACTTTTGACCAAAATCCCTTTGGGACACATTGCGTAGTTTTTGATGCGGCAGGGTGCCGGGCGTTCCGTCAAAGATTCCCCGCCTGGTGCTGCTGAGAGCGGACAGAGCTCCAACCAAAGCCAAGCTACACCTGACACAGTGGCTATCACAGTGGAGGGCTCACAGAGAAACCTGGCTTGAGAGCGAGACACACGCACGCACGCACACACACACACACACACACACACACACACACACACACACACACACACACACACACACACACACACACACACACACACACACACACACACACACACACACACACACAAACGCATGTACACGTGCACGCACACAAGAGCACGTACACACACGCACACACACACACATAAATGCACATACAAATGCACACACACACACAGAAAGAGAGAAGTGTGTCCTTCTGGCAAGGTCTCACTAAAGCTGCCAGATTGTGGTGTCTTAGTTCTGAAGTGAAGTGTTCTGTTCAGTATCTGTGTTGACCGTTAAGAGCGTCAATGTTCAAACCTAATAAAGATTTAAGGAATGATGGTATTGATATAATGGTATTGATGTATTTTACATTACATGTTATTTTCTGTCCGGTGTAGCTGGCTGGTATGACAGGAAACAAGTTCAAATTCAACACTATGACAATGTTCTTGAACTTTGACAACTATATACGCAGTGTCACTAGTTTGACTGGGTTAATTGGAATTAATGAAAGTAAATATAAATCCTATGAAGCAACAGCATCTCATTTGAGGTAAAATAACTGTCTTCAGATGCTTCAGAATGGAGGTTGAACTTAAATAATTGAAGAATTTAATTAAATCAAATTAAACCTGAATTGACTGAAATTATACCGAATTACTATAAATGTAGATTAAGTCGTGATCAAAATATACATTTTTCTAAAGTGAAACTTTATCAATATTGACAAGTAGCTAAAAAAAAGAAAGGTGTCTATTTTACTCTCTTGACAAGCCTACAAATCAAATCAAATGCTATTTGTCACATGCGCCAAATACAACAGGTGCAGACCGTGAAATGCTCACTTACAAGCCCTTAACCAACAATGCAGTTGAGAAAATAGAGTTAAGAAAAGATAGACTAATTAAAGTAAAAAAAGAACACAATAAAATAACAATAACGAGGCTATATATACAGGGGGTACTGGTACCGAGTCAATGTGCGGGGGTACAGGTTAGTCTAGGTAGTTGAGGTAATATGTACATGTAGGTAGGGGTAAAGTGACTATGCATAGATTATAAACAGCGAGTTGCAGCAGCGTAAAGAATTAATAAAAAATATATTAAAAAATAAATTAAAAAATACAGTAACCAAACAAACCAACAAAATTCCTATCATTTGTTTTACTTTTACTCAGCTCTCACTCCTCATGTCTGGTGTGAGGGGACGTGGTGGTGGGGGGAGGTGATGGAGGTTGAGGGGGAGGTGACGATATTGTGTATGGGCGATAAGGCTCTCTATCCCTGGGTAGGTGGTGATGAGGGGTCGGGGGGCTCAGCAGGGGTGGTAACAAGGACAGACCTAGGAGTGTGTGTGTGTGTGTGTGTGTGTGTGTGTGTGTGTGTGTGTGTGTGTGGATGGACACGTGTGGGGGCAGAATAGAACTTAGTTCACCTGTTAGACCACACGTTTCTATCTGCACACTTAGTCGCTACTCAGAGACTATCTCAGCCCTAACTTAACTTCAGCTGCTATTCTAGAAGAGAGACACACGTGAGACAGTCAGGCCTACATTAAGACAGTCAGACAGTCAGGCCTACATTAAAGCCTACTCCATCGAGTACAGAACAATCTGTGTGCTTCGGAAAACCAGGTGGACTGAGAAGTTGACATCAGAAAGTTGACCTCGGACATGGACACATGACAGTTATCAGGACGTTTACATGACAGTCAAAAACACACGCAATGTCTGCTCGCTCACAGAGGGACAGCAAGGCTTACTGCGAGGTGTTGAAGGTCCCGGCCTGTCTGTTCAAGGAGTTGGTACACAGTTCGGACACTCATCGGTATCACACAATACATGCAACATGAGGTCTTTTTACAGTCCCCAGGTCCAGAACAGTAGCTGGGAAACGCACAGTATTAAATAGAGCCATGACTACATGGAACTCTCTGCCACCCCAGGTAACTCAAGCTAGCAATAAAACCACATTTAAAAACCAGGGGATTGTGAAGAGACACAGACATTTTTATGCATGTTGTGTTGTATTTTGCATTGTATTATGTATAGTATTAAATATTGTATTGTATTATGTATTGTATTGTATTATGTAGTGTATTATGAAGTGTATTATGTGTTGTATTATGCATTGTATTATATATTGTATTATACTATGTATTGTATTATGTATTGTATTATGTATTGTATTATATATTGTATTATGTGTTGTATTATGTAATGTATTATGTGTTGTATTTTATATTGTATTATGTATTGTATTATGTATTGTATTATGTCTTGTATTATATATTGCATTATATTATGTACTGTATTATGTGTTGTATTTTGCATTGTATTATGTATTGTATTATGTATTGTATTATGTCTTGTATTATGTATTGTATTATATGATGTATTGTATTATGTGTTGTATTTTGCATTGTATTAGGTATTGGATTATGTATTGTATTATATATTGCATTATACTATGTATTGTATTATGTATTGTATCATGTATTGTATTATGTAGTGTATTATGTATTGTATTATGTATTGTATTATGTACTGTATTATGTATTGTATTGGTCATTGTATTATGTATTGTATTTTGCATTGTATTATATATTGTAGTATGTATTGTAGTATGTATTGTATTATGTATTGTAGTATGTACTGTATTATGTATTGTATTTTGCATTGTATTATATATTGTATTATGTATTGTAGTATGTATTGTATTATGTATTGTATTATGTTTTGTAGTATGTATTGTAGTATGTACTGTATTATGTATTGTAGTATGTATTGTAGTATGTACTGTATTATGTATTGTATTATGTATTGTATTTTGTATTGTATTATGTATTGTATTATGTGTGTGATGCGTGTTTGGGATACGACTGATATGTGGTCGTCCTGCCTGGCTCTGTTATGATGAATGCACTAGCTGTGGGTCGCTCTGAATGACACAGACCGACACACACAGACACAGACAGACACAGACAGACACACGCAGAGACAGACACAGAGACAGACAGAGACAGACAGAGACAGGGACAGACAGACACACAGAGACACAGACAGACACACACAGACACAGACAGACACAGACAGACAGATACAGAGACATACAGAGACAGAGACAGGGACAGACAGACAGAGACACACAGAGAGAGAAAAGCAGCTACTGTAACTACAAACATCTGACAGAAATAGAGATGAAATTAACCACGTCATTTTAGGAAGGCCACCTGTTTGTGTGTGTGCGCGTGTGTTTATATCTGTGTGTAATAAACAGCCAGGCAGCCTACCTACTAGTGTGATGAGTTACTTCCTGTAACAGGAGTCTGCGCCATAATAACTGATGTTAATGGGAGCTGATGACACCACTTAATTATTCTCTGACTCAGTGAACCTGCCTTGTTTTAATTGGACAGACAGGTAGCTGGAGACGTCACCCAGACTGAACCAAACCGGCTGCATTTTATAAAACTGAAAACAAAATAACACGGTGCACAGCTGGTGTTTCTGACAACGCTGTTCGGCGCTCGGACGGAAAGACGGATGACGGAAGAACGAGGGAGGGGAGAGGGATAACACTGGCTCATCACAAAGGTGGGGAAGAGACAGAGACGGATGAGGGGGAGAATGTGCGTAGGCCAGCATCTTCCCTCTCCATCCCTCCCACCTCCCTCCATCCTCCCAGAACCACATCTATCCCACCTCCCTCCCTCCACCTCCCAGAACCACATCTATCCTCCCTCCATCCCCCCATCTATCCGTCCTCCCTCCCACCTCCCTCCATCCTCCCAGAACCACATCTATCCTCCCTCCATCCCCCCATCTATCCGTCCTCCCTCCCACCTCCCTCCATCCTCCCAGAACCACATCTATCCTCCCTCCATCCCCCCATCTATCCGTCCTCCCTCCATCCTCCCTCCCACCTCCCTCCATCTCTCTGTCCTCCCTCCCACCTCCCTCCCTCCATCCTCCCAGAACCACATCTATCCTCCCTCCATCCCCCCATCTATCCGTCCTCCCTCCCACCTCCCTCCATCCTCCTAGAACCACATCTATCCTCTATCCATCCCTCCATCTCTCTGTCCTCCCTCCCACCTCCCTCCATCCTCCCAGAACCACATCTATCCTCCCTCCATCTCTCTGTCCTCCCTCCATCCTCCCAGAACCACATCTACCCTCCCTCCATCTCTCTGTCCTCCCTCCCACCTCCCTCCATCCTCCCAGAACCACATCTATCCTCCCTCCATCCCTCCACCCTCTCACCCTTCCTCCCTCCCTCTCTCTCCTTCCTTCCTCTCTTCCCCAATCCCTAGCTCCCCGGGATCTAGCGTGTCTGTTGGCACTACCAGAGCCACAACAGCCGTATGCCGTGTACTTGACTCATTGCTGTTCATGGTACACCCGGACACTGAGAAGGACCTTCCATTGAAATTGTTTCACATGGCAACAAGCTTTCAACAGAGAGCTAATAAGGAAGAGACAGGGCGAGCAGGCTTGGCTACAGGGCCATTCAGGCTGGAGAAAGTCATGCAGGGGAGACTTAGAAGGAAACGGTTGCCTTGGTGATCTTGTTTTAACACCAATCATTCGCTAAGCCCAATGCTTTTTCAGAGAAGAACTACCTGAGTCGTTTACTTGTGTACAATAGATTTTAAAGGGCATTTATTCAAATGAATGTTCTCTGAAACAATGAAACAACGCACCACCATAAACCCACTTGCCTGTGTGCATCTGAACGAGCAGCAGTCTGATGCACTTTGTGTTACACATTTAAATGTATATAAGATTCCTATTGCCCAAGTTCTCTTCGATTGGACAGTCTCCAGGGCCACAAATGTTGCGTGTTTGTTTGTACCCAATGGATAGAGTACAATCGGTCTTTCCTCAATTACCTCAATTCAACAACCTTGTCAAGGTGCAGTCTAAAATAAAAAAATCTGCATTGAGACTGTCCCATCGATACAACACAGAAAATATGCCTTTTCCCGTATACAACTAAATGTATATAAGATTCCTATTAGCCAAGCTCTCTTAGACTGGACTTCCTCTTCAGGGTCACCAGTGCTGTGTGTGTGTGTTTGTACCTAATGGATAGACAACTCAACAACCTTCTCATGGTGCAGTCTAACAAAACTGTCCGGTCAATAGAAAACAGAAAATACGTTTACAACTAAAACTATTCAATGTGACGCTCTAGGAGATGGTTTTCTCGAACACCGGTTAAGACTTGGCCTCGGAGGCATGAAACGTAACCAAACCTAGTATTCTCTAATCCCTATTTCAAACCATCCCAAACCCTAAGAACGTATTTTGTCAACTACACGACGGCTGACAATCTGAAACATATCAACCCGTCTATGACGAGCGACTCGACAATTAAACTTGAGAGACGAATGGACAAAAGCAAAATGTAATTCCATATGAGAGTCATCTGAATAAATACCCTTGTCCTGGGGTAATCCTCAACCCATTATGAGTCTTTCTGCACTTAAATGTGTCACTGTGGGGTTAGGACTGTTGTAATGGATGTGATGGGCTAACGTGGACAATGGTTCTGTAATTCCCATCGACTACACGTCACACCACGGTAATTATGTTAGCTAACATATACACTTTGGATGCCTCTGCCTGCCCCTCTCTCTCTCTCTCTCTCTCTCTCTCTCTCTCTCTCTCTCTCTCTCTCTCTCTCTCTCTCTCTCTCTCTCTCTCTCTCTCTCTCTCTCTCTCTCTCTCTCTCTCTCTCTCTCTCTCTCTCTCTCTCTCTCTCTCTCTCTCTCTCTCACCAGATTCCACCCTTTCTCTCCTTATGTCATTTTGCTGGGGGTTTGAGGTTAAGGATGAAAGTGCACTGATGTGGATTTCGTTCGGACAAAGACGCTAAATCAATACGAAAGGGAGAAGTGGGGAGTAGTGTGTGTGTTTGGACAGGGGGTACTTTCATTTAAGATTGTGTGTATGAGGATGGGAGCTGTGGTGAGGGAATCCACTGGCAGAGAGACAAAGAGGTGAGGCAGCTGTATTCTGTCTGTCCTCTACTTCCTTCCTTCTTCTTCTCTACTCCTCCATGTCGTTCCCTAGGCAGAGTAGCCTTCACACCCTGGGTAGCTGTGGAGGCCTTGGGGTCGGCTGCTGCTCATTAGCAATGTGCTAGACAGGACTGGGATTAAGGCTGCAGGGAGAACGGTGTAGGTGCCAGTGACTTGCTCTACCCACACCACATGCCCAGTTGACTGACTCTCTCTCCCCTTCTCTCTTTTCACTCACCCTTCAACTCTCTCCATCTCTGCCTTTCTGTTTCATTTTCTCTCCCTGCATCCCTCGCTCCCCTGCCACCCTCAAGGCTAAAAAAAAGGTTTCCTATCCCACCAGTCCTTCATCAGTTGATCTCTCGTCAGGTCAGACAGAGAGAGGAACGTAGACGGTCACACTCCGGCCCTGTGGCCATTATGATAAAAAAGGTCAGCACGTTAGTCACATCCCACAATGGACCTCTCTCATAGACTAATTGATTTTCCACTTCAATTAAAGCATTGGCTTGTGCAGTGCTATGAGTCCTTGAGGTTGGAATTCATTCTGTTCAAATTTCCATAATCATTTCAAACTATTTCACTCCTTCAACTACCAGTAGGCCTATAGACAGCGAGGAGTGAGGTGGAGCCCTGGGGATTCTATGGCCCCAAGGTTAACGAACAGGATGAAGGAAATCAGTCGAGGTTAGTTCTTTCACTCACCAAGCAAACAAGAACAATTCAACTAAACGAACTCTGCAGCCTTTAACAACATGCCAACAATAGACGACGGAGAAATCACATTTTTTTAAAGTCTCATTTTCCAAGGCCTGTTGTTTATTTTGGCCTGGCCCTGATTCATGCTCTACAAAGGGACCACATTGTGCAGCGGCTTCCAGTTCAAGGTGTTGAGTGGGGAGTGGGGAAGTCTGGGTAATTGTACGACACGGTGCCATGCTTTCAGTTTCAGTGCGGGAGGCTGATGACACACTTGGCTTGGCGAGCGGCCATGATAAGGAATCATGGGATATAAGTGAACGCTAATGAGGAACCAATGGGAAGCGACGGCGGGAGGCGGTAGGTCGCTATGGTAACAAGATAATACTCTGGCCATGGCGTTATTATACTGTAAATCAATGGAACTGCATGTGAGATCTTGTTGTACTGGTATTAAATGCATTTGAATGCAAAGTGCAGTTTTTCCCCCACCAACCCATTTAAATGCAAAGTGCTGGTTTGAACCTTACAATTACTGTCAAAACTTGCATTTGAACAACTTAGCTGAGACTTTATTTGACCTTCTATACAATCATGTCATCCATATACTTGACATCAAGCAATCAATACGTTTCCTGGCCTATTTGTCATGATGAGTCATATATAGAACCACTTCAACTCTGTTTGTCATGATGAGTCATATATAGAACCACTTCAACTCTGTTTGTCATGATGAGTCGTTTATAGAACCACTTCAACTCTGTTTGTCATGATGAGTCATATATAGAACCACTTCAACTCTGTTTGTCATGATGAGTCGTTTATAGAACCACTTCAACTCTGTTTGTCATGATGAGTCGTTTATAGAACCATTTCAACTCTGTTTGTCATGATGAGTCATATATAGAACCACTTCAACTCTGTTTGTCATGATGAGTCGTTTATAGAACCACTTCAACTCTGTTTGTCATGATGAGTCATATATAGAACCACTTCAACTCTGTTTGTCATGATGAGTCATATATAGAACCACTTCAACTCTGTTTGTCATGATGAGTCGTTTATAGAACCACTTCAACTCTGTTTGTCATGATGAGTCATATATAGAACCACTTCAACTCTGTTTGTCATGATGAGTCGTTTATAGAACCACTTCAACTCTGTTTGTCATGATGAGTCATATATAGAACCACTTCAACTCTGTTTGTCATGATGAGTCATATATAGAACCACTTCAACTCTGTTTGTCATGATGAGTCGTTTATAGAACCACTTCAACTCTGTTTGTCATGATGAGTCATATATAGAACCACTTCAACTCTGTTTGTCATGATGAGTCGTTTATAGAACCACTTCAACTCTGTTTGTCATGATGAGTCGTTTATAGAACCACTTCAACTCTGTTTGTCATGATGAGTCGTTTATAGAACCACTTCAACTCTGTTTGTCATGATGAGTCATATATAGAACCACTTCAACTCTGTTTGTCATGATGAGTCATATATAGAACCACTTCAACTCTGTTTGTCATGATGAGTCATATATAGAACCACTTCAACTCTGTTTGTCATGATGAGTCATATATAGAACCACTTCACTGTTTGTCATGATGAGTCGTTTATAGAACCACTTCAACTCTGTTTGTCATGATGAGTCATATATAGAACCACTTCAACTCTGTTTGTCATGATGAGTCATATATAGAACCACTTCAACTCTGTTTGTCATGATGAGTCGTTTATAGAACCACTTCAACTCTGTTTGTCATGATGAGTCATATATAGAACCACTTCAACTCTGTTTGTCATGATGAGTCGTTTATAGAACCACTTCAACTCTGTTTGTCATGATGAGTCATATATAGAACCACTTCAACTCTGTTTGTCATGATGAGTCGTTTATAGAACCACTTCAACTCTGTTTGTCATGATGAGTCGTTTATAGAACCATTTCAACTCTGTTTGTCATGATGAGTCATATATAGAACCACTTCAACTCTGTTTGTCATGATGAGTCGTTTATAGAACCACTTCAACTCTGTTTGTCATGATGAGTCATATATAGAACCACTTCAACTCTGTTTGTCATGATGAGTCATATATAGAACCACTTCAACTCTGTTTGTCATGATGAGTCGTTTATAGAACCACTTCAACTCTGTTTGTCATGATGAGTCATATATAGAACCACTTCAACTCTATTTGTCATGATGAGTCGTTTATAGAACCACTTCAACTCTGTTTGTCATGATGAGTCGTTTATAGAACCACTTCAACTCTGTTTGTCATGATGAGTCGTTTATAGAACCACTTCAACTCTGTTTGTCATGATGAGTCATATATAGAACCACTTCAACTCTGTTTGTCATGATGAGTCATATATAGAACCACTTCAACTCTGTTTGTCATGATGAGTCGTTTATAGAACCACTTCAACTCTGTTTGTCATGATGAGTCATATATAGAACCACTTCAACTCTGTTTGTCATGATGAGTCGTTTATAGAACCACTTCACTGTTTGTCATGATGAGTCGTTTATAGAACCACTTCAACTCTGTTTGTCATGATGAGTCGTTTATAGAACCACTTCACTGTTTGTCATGATGAGTCGTTTATAGAACCACTTCAACTCTGTTTGTCATGATGAGTCGTTTATAGAACCACTTCAACTCTGTTTGTCATGATGAGTCATATATAGAACCACTTCAACTCTGTTTGTCATGATGAGTCGTTTATAGAACCACTTCAACTCTGTTTGTCATGATGAGTCGTTTATAGAACCACTTCAACTCTGTTTGTCATGATGAGTCATATATAGAACCACTTCAACTCTGTTTGTCATGATGAGTCGTTTATAGAACCACTTCAACTCTGTTTGTCATGATGAGTCGTTTATAGAACCACTTTACTGTACAACAAATATTTAGTAATCAAGTCATAAAAACCATCTAACAAATAACACATTGGAAGCATCACATAGATGTTATGTCCAACTGACACGTTCACATTTAGCCGCCCCACATTCTCATGCTGGCTGTTCCCCATATCATATCAGTGAGCCACTGTGATGTACAATTCTGTATCCCTCGCTGACACTATGGGCAACCAAAATGGCATCTTATTGCCTATATAGAGACCCACCTAACCCAAACCCTACCCCTTACCCTAAACCGGGTTTGTCTCCAAACCCAACCCTCCCTCCCCATACAATGATACATCACACTCTCTCCCTTCCTTGAGCCCACCCCTCTCCTTAATCACGTTTTGGTTTAGTCTGAAGTTGTTTTGTTTTAATTGTAAAGTGACTTTAGGTCCTTGAAAAGCACTATATATCTCCCATGTATTATTACAACTAACCAGAGTCCAATCTGGTCAAAGGTAGTGCACTATAAAGAGAATAGGGAACCATTTGGGAGGGTGACACTGTCATTGTAACTGTACCACTGTAGGTAGATGGGACTACACTACTTGTCAGCCCTCCTCACACTCTCCTGATCCCACAGAACTAACACACTGATGCTGTGACACAAACTGCTCCTGTCACACTGTACACTAACGTGTGTGTCTGGTCTCTCCCCAGAGCACCATACATTACTCAAATGAGGGAACTAAGGGTTAACAGTCTAAAACAAACTTCTTATTTCCCTTCAAATGTCTGGCAGTTGTGTGGCAGTCGCCCGGGTGATGGGGTGTAATTCACCTGGCAAGGATGACAGGTTGGTAACCACCACCGCTGGGCTTTTCATGAAGGGATGATGGAAAGAGTCAAATAGAGAGACAGAGAGATGGGTGGGTAGATAGCGAGAGAGAGACAGAGAGAGAGACACACAGAGAGACAGAGACACACAGAGAGAGAGGG